>NW_019268496.1:126416-142708 GCF_002742605.1 Olea europaea var. sylvestris
GTTTTACCGAGCATTTGGCCTAATGACACCTTCCGCTTCCACGTGCTATTTTCTTCCTTAATTCCATCCCCAAAATCTTCCGCCAGAAGCAGTTTCCTGCTCAATATTTGCCCGATTGATAGAGTTGGCCTCAGAACTGGCTTTAACTCGTCATTAACCAGATTCAGATCATTTAAGTCGAGAAGACGAGATTCCTTCTCCCTCCTATGGCGTGACGACATATCAGAGTTCTTGAATTTGGAAGAGTTGTGTACGTTGCGCCTTTTCTGAGCATGTTCGGATCTCCATTTCCGAAGAGCCTCCTCGACTTCCAATTTACCACTGTCTGCTGCTTCCACTCTACTCAATGCCTCTTCCAAAGCCTTTTTGCTAATTTTAACTTCTTCGGTTGCTTCCTCTACCTTCTTTAAGATTTCAGTGTTCGACACATTAGCTTCATCAACTTGAAGCATTGCATCCACTACTCTCCCATTACAGGCTTCCTCTGCTTCTCGAGCCCTCGAGATCAAAGATGAATATTCCTCGACAGTGATAGTTACACGGTCGGATTTTTCCTGAATATCTTCAGACAAGTTTCCACTCTTCGACAGTGCTTCGATTTCAGCAAGTGCCACAGCTTCAGAAGCCCTTGCTGCTGCTTTCATTTTTTTAGCAGCAATCAATCTTATCTCAGCAGTCTTAATCCGAGATTTCGTCTGTTCGATCTCAGACGTTGCTTTCAAAACTTCTGCCTTTGCAGCTTCTCCTACCTCCTTAAACTTCTCCGTCTCAGAAGTTAACTTTTGTAGCTCCCTTGTAACATCCAAGGGATCAAGCTGTACTTTCCGTCTGGTTTGGTTCAACTCTTTTTCAAGTGATGAAATTTTTGAGGTATTTGAAGACAACCTTTGACGAGTCTTTTCAAGCGACATTCTTTCTTTCTCTATCTTCTTGTTATAGAAATCAACTGTAGCTCGAATATCAGCAAGATCGTTTGTAGTCCGACTTAAGTTTAATTTGGCTTGTTCCAGTTCCAGTAAAATGGAACCTGGAGCAGACTTCTCTTCCATTTCTGCAGCAGAATTCACATTTTTATCATCTGTTTCTGCATTGAGGGCTTCATTTATCTCTGATGTTTCTTTCTGCAGCTTCAATCTTAGTTCTTCGACAGTATTTTTAGTGGTTTCCAGTTCCTTTAAAACATCAAGGGTTTCTCTTTCTTTCATTATCAACTCTGTTTCCAACTGTGCAGCCTGTTCCTCCATATTTACAATGTCAAGAATTTCACTACCGTTCTGCCATTCGCAAAACATTTTAAACGCGATTAGACACACAAATCGACTCAGTTCTAGGAAATCAGACTTCAAAATTAGAAACTAGTTAACTAAAAAGTTGAATAAGCAGCAGAATTTCTCAAGTCAAAAGCATTATAAAGTACTGAAAATAAATGAAAATCTTCTCATATAAGTGTGTGTTTTGTGTGAGAGAAGACCTGAGAGGATTGTTCATGGGGCTTTTGAGAACTGGGTTTCCAAAATCCTATTCCACCAAATCGATTCGCCGCATCTTTCACCGACTCGAAAGGCGCCGACGTGTCAATCTCAGCCCTTCCCCTACTCATCCTCTCCTCCGAACCCGGCTCATTTTCATGGCCCATTTTCAGACCCGAATCAGTCCGGTCCCCATTGGCTTCAAGATTTTCCGCAGACATTGCAGAAACAAGAAAAACGCTGCTACAAGATCCCTCAAGAACAAAAAATGGCTTATTCGTATGTAGTTATAGTGTGTTGTGGGTGATGAGTACGGCCAGAACTGATCAGAGAGTTAACTTTTATAAGAAAAAGTGAGTGTACCGTTTGGATCTTTCTCACCAGAGGTTAACGTAGCTATAGGGTTATTGTTCGGATCTCCATTTCCGAAGAGCCTCCTCGACTTCCAATTTACCACTGTCTGCTGCTTCCACTCTACTCAATGCCTCTTCCAAAGCCTTTTTGCTAATTTTAACTTCTTCGGTTGCTTCCTCTACCTTCTTTAAGATTTCAGTGTTCGACACATTAGCTTCATCAACTTGAACCATTGCGTCCACTACTCTCCCATTACAGGCTTCCTCTGCTTCTCGAGCCCTCGAGATCAAAGATGAATATTCCTCGACAGTGATAGTTACACGGTCGGATTTTTCCTGAATATCTTCAGACAAGTTTCCACTCTTCGACAGTGCTTCGATTTCAGCAAGTGCCACAGCTTCAGAAGCCCTTGCTGCTGCTTTCATTTTTTTAGCAGCAATCAATCTTATCTCAGCAGTCTTAATCCGAGATTTCGTCTGTTCGATCTCAGATGTTGCTTTCAAAACTTCTGCCTTTGCAGCTTCTCCTACCTCCTTAAACTTCTCCGTCTCAGAAGCTAACTTTTGTAGCTCCCTTGTAACATCCAAGGGATCAAGCTGTACTTTCCGTCTGGTTTGGTTCAACTCTTTTTCAAGTGATGAAATTTTTGAGGTATTTGAAGACAACCTTTGACGAGTCTTTTCAAGCGACATTCTTTCTTTCTCTATCTTCTTGTTATAGAAATCAACTGTAGCTCGAATATCGGCAAGATCGTTTGTAGTCCGACTTAAGTTTAATTTGGCTTGTTCCAGTTCCAGTAAAATGGAACCTGGAGCAGACTTCTCTTCCATTTCTGCAGCAGAATTCACATTTTTATCATCTGTTTCTGCATTGAGGGCTTCATTTATCTCTGATGTTTCTTTCTGCAGCTTCAATCTTAGTTCTTCGACAGTATTTTTAGTGGTTTCCAGTTCCTTTAAAACATCAAGGGTTTCTCTTTCTTTCATTATCAACTCTGTTTCCAACTGTGCAGCCTGTTCCTCCATATTTACAATGTCAAGAATTTCACTACCGTTCTGCCATTCGCAAAACATTTTAAACGCGATTAGACACACAAATCGACTCAGTTCTAGGAAATCAGACTTCAAAATTAGAAACTAGTTAACTAAAAAGTTGAATAAGCAGCAGAATTTCTCAAGTCAAAAGCATTATAAAGTACTGAAAATAAATGAAAATCTTCTCATATAAGTGTGTGTTTTGTGTGAGAGAAGACCTGAGAGGATTGTTCATGGGGCTTTTGAGAACTGGGTTTCCAAAATCCTATTCCACCAAATCGATTCGCCGCATCTTTCACCGACTCGAAAGGCGCCGACGTGTCAATCTCAGCCCTTCCCCTACTCATCCTCTCCTCCGAACCCGGCTCATTTTCATGGCCCATTTTCAGACCCGAATCAGTCCGGTCCCCATTGGCTTCAAGATTTTCCGCAGACATTGCAGAAACAAGAAAAACGCTGCTACAAGATCCCTCAAGAACAAAAAATGGCTTATTCGTATGTAGTTATAGTGTGTTGTGGGTGATGAGTACGGCCAGAACTGATCAGAGAGTTTACTTTTATAAGAAAAAGTGAGTGTACCGTTTGGATCTTTCTCACAAGAGGTTAACGTAGCTATAGGGTTATTCAGATCTGGGCCACTCGTGTCTCCTCATTAATTACCGCAAAATGTAATCTTTATCTTCATCTTCATCTTCAATAATAAAAGAAGAATGATGTAAAGAACTTCGTTACTTCAACCTCTTTTATCTTTCTTCCTTTATCTACTGCCAGTGCCTGTTTTAAATTGGATTTTGTATTTTCAAATCACTGAAGAATGCATCGAGTGACCGTTGCCAAGAAAAGAGCCGTTGTCCCATTGTGCACACCCGTATGATGCACTCAAGTACACCGAGCCCAACTTCAAATAAAAAGCAAAGACGAAAAGAAAATTGGAAAAGGCGCACTCAAAAGAGGGTCAATTCACTGATTCTACCAAATTTCGTCCCCGTGATGATTCGATCGCTAGAATAAGACTAAGTACGAAAACGAACAAAACTTCTTTGTGTCTAGGCATGTTAAATGTAGATATGTTCAACCAAGCCTTTCACCCTGTACCTTTGGAGGCATAACCTGCGATTTACCTCCCTCACGATACTCCAGGACAGGGGTGGTGGGGGACCCTTAAGGTTAGAGTTTAACCTTTTTTTTTAGATATGTTCAACCAAATTGTGGCTTGAGTTGCCTCTTATGCGGCGGCGCGCAATTTTTCTTTCCGACAATTATATATATATTTTTTGTATACCTAAAACAAATGTATTGTGGTGTGACCTCATTCATTTGATGCTCAAGTTAGTATAACATGAAGAGAGTATAAGCATGAGACTATGAGTTAATTTAATCAATGGTCATGAACTTCATTATAGACTTCTACTTGCTCACCGAAATTTAAAATGTTACTATGTGCATACTAAACTTTGCCATATGTTACCATTTGCTCATTAAAATCTAAAATATTTGTTATTTATTGCTCACCTAAATTTGAACAAAGTTACCCATCAATCATCCATATCATTTCCATGAGTATACATATTGCAAAGTTTAATGAGCAACGAGTAACTTTATTTAAATTTAGTTGAGCAATGAGTAACATTTTAAATTTCGATAAGTAGTAATCTATAACAAATTTGGGTGAGCAACGAGTAACTTTTTAAAAATCGATGAACAAGTTCTAACCTATAGTAAAATTCAGTAACTATTTGTTGAATAATCCCTTACAATTTGTTATTCAACAAATAAATTGAGATCTCACTTTTAAATCTTGGATTAGTTTGTCTTAAATGAACACGAGATCTGAGCAAGTCCAATATGATTAAATTAAAGCAATCTAATAAACTTGGTAATAAATACAAAATATTATATATGCCTAATTTTTCCTATGAGATTTTAAGCAAACAAGGTATGGCAAGTCATGGGTTTTGTTAGACCTTCGTGGATGACAAACGAAAATGTCGATATGGCACATTCTAATACATGTCGCCGATAGAAACTCGTGATGATATATGTTGCTATACCTATAAATATTGTGACACGTGTTCATCCTGTTGTAATAATATATTCATTAAATATACGTTTAAGCACCACACATTATAGTTAAAATCAATTATTAACTTGTAACAGCATAAAATTTAGCGAGTAACACAACAATGAAATTTAATCCTATTTTTGGCCGATCGAAATGAGAAAGAATAGACACAACTATGAATAAGTATTTAAATTAACTTTTTTCAACTCTTTGTAACATCTTGTCTAATTTCGCATATTAATTAAACCCTTGTTTGATAATCATTCTTTCTTATTATTGTTTTCTCATACTCATTTTTAACCACACATTTTCATAATAAAATATTATTTATAAAAATCTGAATTCTTTTTTTTTTACTTTTTAACCACACATTCTTCCAAATTAGTATTTAAAAATTCAAAAAAATAAAAATAAAAATAGTCAAACAGGGCACATATAAGTTCATAATTGCTCTAAAATCTTGATTGAAGGTGGATGGAATGCATGGTCCTTGCTGAGAGATTGAGAATAATATAACACAAATGGGGAATTCTTGAAAATGACAAGCTGCAGAATGTCAGCGCAATTGATGGCTATGTTTATATTTGTTATTTACTACAAAAGCCAATAATAATGCTTTATTTTGAAGGGAATCGTGATTATTTGAAATCACAAAATACAAAGAGAGCATTTCTCACATAAACCTTTTCGACCCCTCGCTGTAGGGGTCAGTCCCACATTGAAAAGAAAAAATGCACTGAAGCCTATGCGTGTGTGTGTTTTGGTAGGGGTCTGTAAAACAGAACCCTGTACTTGTAGCACCTCTCAAATACAAATTTTACAATGTAAAAAATATTTGAAGAGAGCACTCACAATATTTAATGATAAATTAAGCTCAATCCCATTCTTGAAAATTTATTTTCTTTCAAATTCATTTTCAACTTCTGATTCTTTCAGTACAATAATATTGTACGTAAATTCAAAATATTTTTTTAATTTTCAACCACAAATTCTTAAAAAAATTACTTTTTACAAATTATATTCTCATACAACGATATCAAACATGGACTAAAATAAAGTTACTATTGTACTATGTTATGATATGTAGATCACGCCGGTAAAGATGTATATATTTTCAGGCTGATGACACCAACGGCTACTTGGCTTTTGGGATTTTCCATATTGTTTTAATCATTTATCTTCATGTATAGTTCTGTTCGATTCAACTATAAAAATGAATTAAAATTTAAAATTAAAATCAACAGTTAATTTTAATCACACATTTTACAGGATTCACAACTTTTTAACTATAATAAATTTTATCAAAATTGTAGTGATATTTCTCAATCTATGACCTTTTGTAGCATTTGTACATCTTCAATATTTTATAATTGTTGAATAAACATATTCATCGATACAGACATTCTATTTGACTTTCGAAATAGTACAAACTAGGTATGCCAAAAAAAAAAAAAAGAGTAAAATGCAAATAATTTTTATTATGGAAAAATTAAAGAAAAGAGAAAAACTCATCCCCTCAATCTGGTTGGGGGTCAATTTACTACAGACATCGTAGGTTAAGGTTCTTCGTTGCAGTAGTTTCAAAAATATTGATTGCTGTCATTAAAGCTTTATTTATCTCCACCCTTGTCTTCCTTAATTTCAACATGCCGATTAGCAAGAGCCAAGATTCTGGGCAGAAGTTGTAGGATAATTTATTGTGTTAAATCACCGGATCTTTCATATTAAATTATCAAGAAATTGAAGAATTAAAGCGGAAGCGTACATGAATCAGACATGGTTAATGCAATAATGAATTACGCGATATGGTCTTTCAAATCTACACGCAATCTCCTTCTTCTCTCTGTGATGGGATGCAGTAGAGAATGAATAATACGTACGTGTGATTTGGGGACCATAACCATATTTATATATCGACGCCCTTTTACCTAATTCGGCCCATTATAGAATTTGGACTTGGGCCCGATCTCTACACATATGTAAACCCATACTTTAATTGGATATATTAAAACCCAAAATCGAAGCCTTATTAGATTACTTTAATTGGACTTAACCAAATTTGATAGCCTTTAATTTAACACATAATTATTCAAACATATAAGCACATCGATGGATTAAAAATCATTACAATCTCTCACTTTGGCTATATGTGTCACCTTATAATTGTGCATTAAACATAACCTTATGAGTACTCAGAATTTTGCTATCATTACCGAATATATCCCCAAACAATCTCGTCCATCAATCATATCAATATAGGATCAAAGCGGCTTTCGTTACTTTCATGTAGTTAAATCCATCAATGGTCACGTATATCGATACAACCGAATGACATAGATCAAGCATGGATTGTAGCATGGAAATTACATGTGATGTGATCTGTAACATGCCTATTTCCAACTGGTCCATCTTAATGCCTTAGTGAGATCATTTTAAACAAGTTCAGAGATAATAAACCAAATAACTTTAACCTTAAACCATATCCAAAATAACAGTACATGTGTCCAATATGAAAAGTAAAAATACAAACTCCCACTGAAACTAAATATCCTCAAGAGACACTATACCCATATGAGCAGTGTACTCATGAAAGACCTTGGGTATTAATCCCTTAGTAAGCGGATCCTCAACCATGGAGTTTGTCTCAATATGCTCTATTGACACATGTTCACTCTGAACTCTTTTTTTAACAGTCAGGAACTTGATCTCTATATGTTTTAACTTCGTTGAGCTCCTGTTGTTATTGAAATATAGCACTGCTCATTTATTGTCACAAAATATCTTAAGTGGTCTTTCTCTATTGTCCACGATGCGCAGCCCAGTGACAAAATTACGCAGTCATATTCCATGATTTGATGCCTCATAACACGCTATAAACTCCGCTGCCATGGTGGAAGTAGCTATAAGTGTCTGCTTAGCACTCTTCCAAGAAATAGCACCTCCACCAAGTAGGTAAATATAGCCTGAAGTGGATCTCCTACTATCTTGGCATCCCGCGAAATCGGAATCAGAATAACCGATGATCTTCAACTGATCCGATCTCCTGTATGTGAGCATGTAGTCTTTGTTCTCTGTAAATACCGCATAACCCGTTTGACTGCTTTCCAATGATCAATTCTAGGGTTACTTAAATATCTTCCTAGCATCCCAATAATGTACGCTATATCCGGACACGTATAAACCTGAACATACATTAGACTCCCTATAGCTGAAGAATTAGGAATCTTCTGCATTTCCTTAATTTATAAGTCATTTTTAGGGTATTGACTTAAACTGAACTTGTCTCCTTTAGCCACAGAGGTGTCACCTAATTTACAATCTTGCATGTCATATCTTTTAAGTACCTTTTCGATATAGCTCTTTTGTGAGGGAGTTCTATGCTAACTTCAATACCGAAATAGACACACCTGGATCCGATCATTTGTATCAAACATGGGTTCGGGGCAAATGGATCATATTTTCACCCGAAGTAATTCATGACTACTATCAGCTCACCTGAACTAATGTAGTCCCAATCCCGCATGATTTCAACTGGATTGAGGTTGCAGAAGTTTTATTGGGACATGAAAATGCTTGGCCTCTCCCCACTGCAGATTGGTATCAGATTGACCTCACCTCTTCTATAGCCATCCTATGGTTGTTCATATGCCACAACATCGAGCCCATCTCCCATAGGATGACATTCACAAATTAGAAGGCTGGGTTCATCTATCACTTAGCTCGGGGTAACAAGATTGACTTGGCCACTTACATTTACAATCAGATACACATTACAGGCACATGGGGAGACAGGCACACCTCCATGATTTTCCCGAGCTTGATAAGTGGGGTTTGTAGAGCTGCAGGTATATAAGTTCAGCCTGGGGAGGCACCGGAGAAACCAAGTCTATATATCAAGCGCCTCACACTCGAGGCCCAGGATCGGGCCAAAATTAAACATCAATAATACCCCGAGAACGATCTCTGCGTATTTGAATTCCTAATATAAAAAAGGCGTTACCAAGATCTTTCATCTCAAAATTCTTTGCTAAAAATCTCTTGGTTACATGCAATAAGCCTATATCATTGCTGGCAACCAATATGTCATCGACATATAAAACCAGAAAAGTATACTTGCTCCCACTGAACTTGTGGTATATATAATCATCGACCAAATTCATCTCAAAACGAAATGAGATGATCACCTGATGAAACTTGTAATACCATTGACGAGACGCCTATTTGAGTCCATAGATGGATTTATTTAATTTACAAACCATTTGCTTTGCATCGTCCGATACAAAGTTTTCTGATTGTACCATATAAATTGTTTCATCAATGTCACCATTGAGAAACGCTGTCTTAACATCCATCTGATGTAGCTCAAGATCGAAATGCGCTACCAATGTCATTATAGTCCTGAAAGAGTCTTTCGAAAAAACCGGAGAGAAAGTCTCTTTATAATTGATGTCTTCTTTCTGTGTAAAGCCATTTGCGACAAGACGAGCCTTATACCTCTCTACATCACCTTTCGAATCCCTCTTGGTCTTAAATATCCACTTGCAACTAATGGGTTTCGCACCTTCGGGCAATGGAACGAGATCCCATACGTCATTGTCCTTCATGGACTTTATCTCTTCATTCATGACATCGAGCCGCTTTTGAGAGTTAGAACTTTCCATGGCTTGATGGAAGTTGATCGGATCATCTTCCACCATTCCAATGTCAACTTCATGTTCTTGGAGAAATATGATGTAATCATCCGAAACCACACTTCTCCTCTCTCGAGTGGATCTTCTTAATGGCATTGGTTTTTGAGGTTGTAGAGTTTGTTCTTCTGAAACAATTTGTTGATCTTGAGAGGGAGGTATAACATTGTCTTGACCTAGAGTTACTTCTTGAACAATATCAGGAATAGAAACATAATCATTGTCAATGGCAGTTGGAGGAATTTCAACATATTCCTCCTCAAAGACAAAGCCTGTAACCCTTTCTCCCCCCGCAAACTCAACATCCTCAAAGAACCGAGTATTTCCTGTCTCGAAAATTACCTTAGTTGTGGGATCATAAAACTTGTAATCCGTGGACCTTTCAGAAAATCCAATAAAATAGCAACGGATGGTCTTTGCATCCAGTTTATTTTCATTTGACTTATAGGGCCTTGCCTTAACTGAACATCCCCAAATATGTATATGCTTCAAACTAGGCTTCTTACCCGTCCAAAGCTCATATGGGGTTTTATCAGTGGCCTTAGTTGGAACTCTGTTGAGTATATAAGCTGCGGTCTTTAATGATTCATCCCAGAGAGATTCTGGTAAGGTAGAATGACTAATCATACTCCTCACCATGTCTTTAAGCATTCTGTTTTGTCTCTCAGCAACACCATTCATAGTGGGCGAACCCAACATAGTGTACTGTGGGACGATACCGCATTCCTCTAGAAATTTAGCAAATGGTCCTGGACGCTGTTCACCTGAACCGTCATATCTACCATAGTATTCACCCCCATGGTCAGATCTGACGCTTTTAATCATTTTGTGAAATTGGTTCTCAACTTCAACTTTATAGTTTTTGAACACATCCAATGACTATGACTTTTCATGAATGAGATATACGTACCCATATCTTGAAAAGTCGCCTATGAACGTTATAAAATATTGTTGATCATTCCAAGAACCCGTAGGGAATGGTCCACAAATATTCATATGTATAAGTTCTAAGACGTCCGAAATCCTATTGGCTTGAAATATCTTTTTATTAGTTTGTTTTCCCTTTATACAGTTGACACATAGATTATAATCTGTAACGTCAAGAGGGTCGAGAATCCCGTCAGACACAAGTCTCTCAATTCTCCTTTTAGAGATGTGACCTAATCTCTTGTGCCACAACGAGGCAGAATTCTCGACGATTAATTTTCGCTTTACACCTCGAGTACTTATATGTAGGGATTCATTAAAAGAAGCAATTGTATCAATTGAATAAAGATTATCGTAACCTGATAAAAAACCGGAACCAACCAATTTTGAATCATGAAACAAACTAAATTTTTCATTTCCAAATGAACAAGTATAACCAAATTTGTCCAAAACAGAAATAGAAATCAAATTTCGTCTAAAAGACGATATAATAAATGTCTCAACAAGATCCAAATAAAATTCAATCTTTAACAATAATCTAAAATTTTCTATTGTCTCTACTTCCACCTTCTTGTCGTCGCCAGCATAGATGTATCTTTCACCATCACTTGGCTTTCGGTAACTCAGGCAACCCTGCATAGACATACTGATGTGAGTTGTTGCACCAGAATCTATCCACCATGTATGTCTAGGTACCGAAGTTAAATTAACTTCAGAACAACCAAAATGAAGAAGAATACCTTTCTTTACACGCCATGCGTAGTGATTGGTGTAATTTTTCTTCTTATGACCTGTAGTGCCACAAAAGAAACAACCACATTCAGTTGGTTCCTTATGTCGTTTCTTTTGCGGTGCTGTACCCGCAGCTTCCTTATTAATCTTCATTTTCTTATTCCTTTTGTCCTTAGAGGTGGTGGCCACTTTCTGTCTTCTCATGTTTTAATCTTTCCTCTTTCTGGACACAGTGTGAGATAAGCTCATTAAGGGACCATGAGTTCTTTTGACAGTTGTAGCTCACCTTGAATTGACTGAAATGTGCCGGAAGGGATATCAGAACCAAGTGTACTAACAATTCTTCAGATAAATCCAACTTTAGTACCTTTAGTTTTGAAGCAATGTGAGACATTTCCATAATGTACTCCCGAATGTTTCCTTTCCCTTTATACCTCATTGAGATAAGGTTCGCCAAAAGTGTACTTGTTTCAGCCTTTTCATTCTTGGCAAACCTCTTCTTAAGATCTTCAAGGAAACCCTTAGCCGTAGTCACCTTATCAGACATAGTGCCCTGGAATGCTTTTGGAATAGCACGATTCATGACCATTAAGCTTATGCGGTTCGATCATTCCCACTTTTCCATCTCCCTCTTATCATCAGAGGTACTCTTATCAGTAATTGTAGCAGGTTGATCGATCCGTAAAGCAAGGTTCAGGTCCATGACTCCAAGAACAATCATCACGGTCATGCCCTGAAATTTGTGCTATTAAGCATTGGAATTGAATTGATGCTAGCAAAGATATTAGCAGCAGAATCTGAAACTGAATTAGAGAACGATTATTATGAATAGTTCACATGAATATCTTTAATATGCAAATAATAATATTCTCAAATAGTGGTAGGGCCCATCACAAGATACCAAGCACAACATCAACATCTAGTCTTTGGACAGAGATATTGATTTGTAAGAAGTACTCTTGGTGTAGTAATCAAATATTGACGATAAAACAACATGTCAATCAACAAACCTTTTTTTGGACCGATTTATTGATCACGCATTAAACCAAATAATCGTCACACGTTTATCACCACGGGTGCACGTGTATTCGGCTAAATATTGACCTTCCTTTGGGCTGACCAATATTCCCATGAATAACACATGCACAAATACATTTTAATATTCTAAGTTAGTCAATTTTCACAAGAGAGGTTGCTTTGGCAACATATTGCTTCAATTAACCAACTTTCGAATATTATATCTCTTAAAAGAGTCCTTAGTACCAAAATTTGAGAAAGATAATCACCAAATTTGCATATTTTGATTAATTTTGAACTTTAGGAGCCTTAGGATTAATAATTCAAAACTTTAAGGGGGCAAAATTAATTGATTCCAAACTTTAGAGGTTGAAATTAATAAACTTGAAACTTTAGGGACCATAATCAATTAATTCAAAACTTTAGAGGATCAATTAGAACAAATTTAAAACTTTAGGGGCCAAAAATTGACCAATTCAAAACTTTAGGGATCAAATTTTGAAATTTGAAACTTTAGCTGTCCATTTGAATTAATTATAAACTTTGGGGGTGAATTTGAATTAATAATTAAAGTTTGAGGGCTTCAATTATAAAATTTAGAACTTTAATGGCCCAAATTAATTAATTTTCAAATCGTAGGGACTGAATTATCAAATCCAAAACTTGAAGGCCCAAATCTAAATATAACTTAAATATTAGGGACTGAAATCTTAATTTTATAACCCTAACTCTAATTGCAAGCTGGGGCCTCAAATTATCCAATTTACACATGAGGCCCCCGCCCCCAAATCAACCCAGAACTGAAACTCTAATTTTTTTTTCTCTTTTCCTTTCAGCGGCGCTAGCTGACGCCGCCCACTCAATGGCGCTGGCCCACGCAGCAGCACGAGCTGCTGTTAGTCTGCAGCAACCGCGTTGCTACTGGCGCTGCCTTCTGGAAACCATTTTTTTAAACTGTATCGAAATCTGAATTTCTACAAACCAAAATCCATATTTTGAAATTTTTCTCAATTATTAATCCGAATTATGAAAATAATGAAAAATTATACCGAATAGTATTCAAATTCAACAAAACAAAATCCAAAATTGTCAAATCTGAAAATTTCATAAAAATATTGCAAGAACCAAATAAATTATTCGATTCTCAATTATTCAACATGAAGAGGCTTTGATACCATTTGTAGGATAATTTATTGCGTTAAATCACCGGATCTTTCATATTAAATCATCAAGAAATTGAAGAATTAAAGTGAAAGCGTACCCGAATCAGACATAATTAATGCAATAATGAATTATGCGGTATAGTGTTTCAAATCTACACGCAGTCTCCTTTTTCTCTCTGTGATGGAATGTAGTAGAGAAAGAATAATACGTACGTGTGATCTGGGGACCATAATCATATTTATATAGCAACGCCCTTTGACCTAATTCGGCTTATCATAGAATTAAGACTTGAGCTCGGTCTCTACACATATGTAAACTCATACTTTAATTTGATACATTAAAGCCCAAAACCGAAGTCTTATTAGATTACTTTAATTGGGTTTAATCGAATTTGATAGCCTTTAATTTAACACATATATTCACACATATAAGCCCATCGATGGATTAAAAATCCTTACAGAAGTTCTTTGAAATCAAGAATGGTGACAAGTTTCTCTCAAGGCTCCTTTCAAAGGAATCCACAAAAACCAACCCTTCATTTAGGGTTTACTATAGCAATGTATCTGGTGCAGTGCCCTTTAGTGGGAGAGTCGCCCTGGCACCCCCAAACACCACACAATATTCTATGACGATGACACCTCTGTAATTCCTCCTCTTACACCCCCTTCTTCTTACTATTCCACAAACAGCAATAAACCCTTAAAGAGTGCTTCAAGATCAAGAATTTTGCACACTTTACTTAGAAGAATCGATCTCAAGAATGTTAACCAGTTTGAAACGTTGAAGTCTTCTTCTTCTCGTCTGTGTTATCGTTGTTGTTGTGGTCAACATCATTGTCACCTTCCTTTGTCCATGAAGAAGGAAGACAATTTTCGAGACGTGAGTTTGATGATAATCATAAGGATGTGTGTTTAATCATGAAAAAAGCTTTGTTGTCCGTTTTTCGCCGTGGACCTGGCTAAGGTAATTCTTGAAGATTCATCATGTCCGTGTACGTGGATTTCATCTCTCCATTGTGTTTGGGGATGAAATGATCAGTCAATAGTTATTGTGTTGTCTCAACATTTATAATTCTACGTAAAAAATCAGCTGAAGTATATGGAATTTAAACCCCGTTTGATAGCAATTTTTCACTCCAAAAAATCAATTTTTGAATGTTATTTTATTATTCCAGCCGTCATTTTTGACTTCTTCACTCACAAGTAGGATCCACTTTTCTCTCTAATAATTAAAAAATTAATTCTCATAATCACTATCGAACAGACCCTAAATCTTGTAACACATTTGGTAGGAGGTTTAAATAGTACTTGAGAGTAGAGTTGTGCACCAGTCAAGTTAAATCTAGCCCGATCACTGAAAATAGATCTTATAAGGTTCAAAGCCGATCTAAATCGATTCGAATCGGATTGGTTTCAAGGCATTTTTCCTCTTAAAATCCAATTTTCATTTTTAAGAAAAGGATCATTAAAATCGAAGTTTCGAGTTGGAAAATCCCAATTCGGAAACCACCAGATGTATTGTGAACCTGACCTAAATTTGCCCGAATCAAATTGATTTAACAGTTTGGATTGGGTTAAAGGTTATTTAGCCCGAACCTACTTGATAGTATTAAAAACGGGAAAATTTCAAAAATAAGAGGATAAGCATTGCCTAATTCAAAACTAAGACCAAAGGTTTGAACTTTCAAAAATCAGAAATTTAATAAAATTTATTTATTATTTAATTTATTAATTATATATTTTATTAATTAAATATATTAAAGTAACATATTTATACAATTTGGTCACAGATTCACAATTTAATAAATCAAATAATATTTTTCAGTCACAAATCAACATTTTGAAATGTTCAAATTATTTTATGGTCACAAAATCAAAAATTTTATAGGTTACAGTTTGTTCATCGATCACAGATCAAAAATTAATACTTCACAATTTATATGTCGATCACAGATTACAAATATTATAGGTCACAGTTTTATTAGACGGTCACAAATTAATATACTTTTAGGTCACATTTGTCACAAATCATCTTTTTCATAGGTAACATATTTGTTTATTAGTCACAGATTAACCATTAATGATCAAAATCAATCAAATAATCTGTGACCACCACTGACAATTACGACAATCACTGCCTCTAACAATATCGCCGCCATCGTCGCCGTCAGAACCACCACCACCATCCAACAACAACACTGTCTAGGACAAAAACACCATAGCAAGCACATCACCACCCCTCGCTGTTGCAACGCAAACCACCACCACATTAACACAAACCAAACACCAAAATAGTGAAAAACAAACCATCAGATCACGTCACCCATGTCATCCCGACACGACAACCAACCCTCCATCCCTACCACATAACACAGCCACAATCCCCACCCAAGATCTGCAACGAACTTAGAATGGCGGTCGAGACCACCACAAGACGACACGAACATAAAAAAAAAAACCACATGCAAAAACTCCTCAATCAACAACGACCTTAGAATAGCAATCGCACACAACGGCCATTGATTGGCCAGATCTATGGCCGGACCATCATCATAACTGACATATTCACCACCACAAAACGGACACAACATCAACACCACCACCACATAAAAACACTACTTCGCCACCATCAACACCACCACATAAACAGGAAGAGAAAAGGGGATGAAAGTGAGAGACGCTCGCAGCAGCGCTGCATCTTCCGGTGGATGGATGGCGTCGCTACAGCGTCCGGTAATGGATCGAGGGTGGGTGAGTCACTAGCGATTGTCAAGACGGCGGCGACGATGGGAGAATTAGTTTAGAGAGAGAGAGAGAGAGAGAGAGAGAGAGAGAGAGAGAGAGAG
>NW_019268496.1:142769-177729 GCF_002742605.1 Olea europaea var. sylvestris
AGGGTTTCCTGTAATTTCCTCATTAAAAATTCAACTAAGATGTCAAAATCACATTAGTAGCAAACGTGGACTTTTAACTTATTTGCATATTAACTAACAATGTTCTTCATTTTCTTTTTCTTCTTTCTAGAGTTAGGTTACACGAGATAATTTAGAATATAAATAGAAAAGATTTACCTTCCAAATATCAATAATTTATGCCTTCAATTATTAATTTAAAATGATTTTGATATTTATGGGTTTATAGTATATAAATACATAACTTTATTATTTTTTTAATAATTTAAACTTTTAAACAAGATAATTTGATGTAATCAAATAAAAATTGTGTTTGGACCAAAGAAATGAATATTTAGGTATCGTATATTTTTTTAATCACGCCAATGTACATTTTACTTTTTGCAAACATCCTAATAAGGTCCCCTCTTTCTATCTTTATTCCACTAATAATTTAGCCAAATGGGCTCTAACAAAAAGTTGGTAACAAGTTTCCATCCAACAATTAATGTTCTATTCGATTTTTGCAATTGGAATAGTTTGACAGTCACCTCATCCTCCAAACGGAGAAGGATGCATTTCCCCTTCTACATTAATATGTATAATCTTGGATATAGAATCAAGCACTTTCAACTTAATTTCTCTCATTTATTTATGGATAAATTTTAAAACACCATTATTTAAGTCATACGCGATAGAACTCGTTAATTACATACTTATTTACACTTTTTTGTGACTTTTTTTTCCACCCCTCAGTATAAAAGTTGATATTCTGCTGATTCTAAGATATGTAACAATAATATTCATTAGAAGTTGTTGTTTACTAGTTGAGATATTGATTGAAATGAAAGTTTAACATGACAAAAAAATCCAGAAGTTTGCCTAAGAGATTTTTAGGTTATCTTACTCGTCTTATTCAACAATTCATGTGTTAAGCACGTAAAATAGCAAATCTAAATAATCGGCAGTTTCATGCGAGTCGTGGCACCAAATCCTCTTATCGAATATCATGTTTACATAGTTCGAGAATAAAACCTAGGGGGCTGCTACAATGCTAGATTTTTTTATTTATTTTTTACTGAACCTCTACATGCTTCACACAATGGAGTGGGTCAGCATTCTAAAGCAATAACTATATTCAAAAGGTAATCCAATATTTCTAAATAACTCATTATATAAAAAGTTGTCTTTGATAAGCAATCCAACCTTCAAATACGCAATTATAAATATGAAATACAATAATGTTTAATAATAGTCATCATTTGTTTATTTTTTCTCCCTTTTTCATTAATATTGTAATCTTTAACATAATATAATAATAAGATTTTAAAATTAGTAAAATATTTTAAATATATAATTATACATGCGTGTACACCTATAACAAATTATATAATTATACATGTAAATTCACCAAGGACTACTTCGCTCTTGGCATTTTCCATGTTGTTTTCATCATTTATCTCTAAATATTTTGCCCCCCGTTTGGTAGCAAATTTTTGACCATTATTTCACTATTTTCAGTTATCATTTTTTACTTCTACACTCACAAGTGGGACCTATTTTTCTCTCTAATAATCAAAAAATCAATTCTCATAATCATTACCGAGCAAACCCTGTACCTTTTGGTTTAGTTAAAGTTATAAATTACGATTTAAATTAAAATCAATAATTAATTTTAATCATACATTTCATGAAATTTGTAATTTTTCAATTACATATTTTATTAACTTTTATTAAAATTTACTAAAAATTTATTTTTTATTTGAACTAAACAGATGCATAATACATTACGGGAAATTGTAGTGATATTTCCCAATCTGTGACCTTTCGGAACATTTCTATATCTTCAATATTTTATAATTGTTAAATAAACATATTCAGTCTATTTGACTTTTGAAATAGTACATGCAAGGTATGGGAAAAAAAGAAAAGAAAAGGAAAAATGCAAATAATTTTAATAAGGAAAAATTAGAGAGAGGAGAAAAACTCATCCCCTCAATCTGTTTGGGGATCAATTCATTACAGACATAGCAGGTTAAAGGACCTTTGTTGCAATAATTTCGGCCCATGTTTGATACTATTAAAAAATTTGATTAAAATATGGATCGAGCTACACTTGACATAGAGAATGATCGAAAACACACACAAATGGGGGGTCGGTATTTTTTAACTCACGCGAGACCCACGCTCAATGTGAGGGTCTGTCAATCGAGCTGTCATCAAAATTCGAGCAAAGTTGCTTTTTTCCTTAAAATATAAATGAAAATCAACAATTAATTTTGACTACACATTTTATAGGATCCACAATTTTTCAATCACACATTTCATCAACTTTTATCAAAACCATCAAAAAAACTGATTTTAGTCTCTATCCAATAATATTGCTCGTGATATATTATAGAACAACTGCTTCCTATCATTAAAGCTCTATTTATCTCCACCCTTCTCTTCCTTACTTTCAACATGCCGAATCTGATTAGCAAGAGCCAAGATTCTGGGCAGAAGTCCTTTGAAATCAAGAATGACGACAAGTTTTTTTCAAGGCTCCTTGCAAAGGAATCCACAAAAACCAACCCTTCATTTAGGGTTTACTATGGAGATGTATCTGTTGCAGTGCCCTTCATGTGGGAAACTCGCCCTGGCACCCCCAAACACCACACAATATTCTATGACGATGCCACCTCTGTAATTCCTCCTCTTTCACCCCCTCCTTCTTACTATTCCACCAACAAGAATAAACCCTTAAAGACTAGCTCAAGATCAAGAATTTTGCACACTTTACTCAGAAGAATCGATCTCAAGAAAATTGACCAGTTTGAAATGTCATCGTCTTCTTCTTCATCATCATCCTCGTCTGTGTTACCGTTGTTGTCGTGGTCAACATCATTGCCACCTTCCCGTTTCCATGGAGAAGGAAGACGATTTTCAAGACGTGGGACGTCGTTGTTTGATGATAATTATAAAGATGTGTGTTTGATCATGAAGAAAGCTTGGTTGTCCATTTTTCGCCGTGGATCTGGCTAAGGTAATTCTTAAAGATTAGTCGTGTCTGTGTACGACGATTTCATCTTCCCTTTGTGTTTGGGGGATGAAATGATCAGTTAATAGTTCTTGTGTTGTCCCAATATTTATCATTCTGCATCAAAAATCAGCTGGAAGTATATGAAATTTAGTTAATAAAACTCTTACAACATGTTTGGTAGGAGGTTCAGTAACACTTGATATTGGAGATGTGCACGAGTCAAGTTGGGTCCAACGTGACCACTGAAAATTGAACTGATAAGGTTCAAACCAGATCCAAATTGATTTGAGTAGGGTCGGCTTCAAAGCATTTTTCCTCTTTAAATCCATTTTTATAAAGGATCATTTAGATCGAAGTTTCGAGTTGGAAAATCTCAATGGAAATCAACCAATGGACTGCGAACCCAATCAAACCGACTTGAATCAAATCAATTTAGCAGTTTGGATCATGTTCAAGGTTATTTTGCCCAGACCTACTTGATAGTATAAAAAATTCAACTAAGATGTCAAAATCTCATTAGAAGCAAACGTGTGCTTTTAACTTAGTTGCATATTAACTAAAATTAACCTATGTTACTTCGTCTTCTTTTTCTTCTTTCTAGAGTTAGAACTTGCTCAATGGATTATTGGAATCATGAAAAAAATAAATAAATTATAAGTTTAAAATTTTTACACGAGATAGTTTAAAATATAAATAAAAAGGATATAACTTCCAATTATAAATACTTATGTGCATGGGCGGAGTCATGTAGAGTTGAGTCCAGGCCAATGCCTGCACTCAACTTTGGGAGAAAACCTGTACATTGGCCATAAAAATTGGAAAACTTGCACTTTGAGAGAAAAATTGGAAGAAATGTTTGTTTTAGTAAAAAAATTGTGGGCACACTGGAAATTTTTTGTGGCTCCGCCCTGTTTGTGTTCAATTATTAATTTAAAATGATTTTCATATTTACATAATAACCCAAGCTTATAGAATATGAATACATGACTTTATTATTTTTCAATAATTTAAACTTTTAAAATAAAAATTGTGTCTGGACCAAAGAAACGAACATATAGGTATTGTATATTTTTGAGGGTGGTTGTTACGGTGGCGAGTTTCACGACACAATCAATAGAATCACACCAATTTACAATTTACTTTTGCAGACATCTTTTAGTGCGAATAAGGTCCCCTCTTTGGCTCTTTCTATCTTTATTTCACTAATAAATTAGCCAAATGGGCTCTCACAAAAAGTTGGTAACAAGTTTCCATCGAACAATTAATGTTCTATTTGATTTTTGCAATTGGAATGGTTTGACAGTCACCTCATCCTCCAAATATAGAAGGATGCATCTCCCCTTCTACATTAATATGGATAATCTTGGATATGAAATCAAGTACTTCAATTTATGGACAAATTTTAAAACACCATTATTTAGGTCATAACTCATACTCGATAGAACACAAAATCAAATTTGATATTCTGCTGATTCTAAGATATGTAACATTAATATTCGTTAACGGTTGCTTACTAGTTGAGATATTGATTGAAATGAAAGTTTGACATGACAAAAAAAATTCAGAAGTTTGCCTAAGCAATTTTTAGGTTATCATACTCGTCTTATTCAACAATTCAATGTGTTAAGCACGTAAAATAGCAAATCTAACTAATCAGCAGTTTCATACGAGTCGTGGAGCCAAATCCTCTTAACCAATATCATGTTTAAATAGTTCAAGAATAAAACTTATAATAGCTCTGTCCATAAGGGACAAGGACCATTGTTGTAAGGACATTAATAATTTGGACAGGTAGGAAACATTTCTAGGAAAATATGGACTTTAAACCATGGGTTCAACTTTATTTGTTTGAATATAAGATCAAATAAATGGGGAATTCAAGGTGAAATATTAATACAGGTCCAATTGGTAAGACTTCTGTTTTTGTCCTACTTCTTCAAAAATAGTTTATTGAAAAAGTTACGTTCAAATAAAGTACAAATCACAGGGGCATACCTCCGGAAACTAGGCTAGGAATATATGTCTCCTAACACCAATAACAGAACCCTAAATTAGAGGCCCTCTAACGATGGGTCCGAGGCGGTAGCCTCACTCACCTCTATTTAAAACCAGCCATGTGCACCACAGATTGCTTCAATGGCACTGTGTAGGAAACAGATCCCCACCTTGAAATAACCATCGCTGCGCCGTAGATCCCCACATGATAGTAGCAGCGAGTCGCTTGACTCTACTTATAACAGCAAAGAAGTAAAATCATTGGAAATAAAATTAGAGACGCGACTTATATACCAAGCAGAAGATAATATTGCATCCTGCATATCCTTTCATCTTATTTCACAATACTTCGGGCTTGAAAAATCAAAGATGGGGCTTATCTTGATATATGCTTCTAGAAAGTTTGATAGAAACTGATTCAACCATGGAAGAGGAAAAGTTGATGGAGAATTGGAGATTATGGGCTTAATTTAGGAAAAGTTGTAGTAGTAGGTAGATGGCGGCGGTTGTGCCACAATAACATTACGAGTGTGTTTAATTGCATTTATTTTTAACGAAAATATCAATTTGTAACCCAAATTTCTACTTTGGATTTTTTGATTATTATTTTTTTCCATTGAAAATATATTTTTAAGGAAAATATTTTCTTGGAATAGTAAAAAAAAAAAAAAAAAAAACAGAACCCTAAATTAGGGTTCATATCCTAACAATGACAATAAAAAATATACGTAGAAAAATTTTATGAACGTTGGAGCCATCTATTCTCGTTAAATGGGACCAAACCCTTAGATAAATTCACTCGTGCAGAAACAGAAAAAACAATATCTCGAATAACAGCAGGCTCGTGTTTAGGAGCCTCACCATGGGTCCTAGCATTGCGCTCACTCCATATAGCATAAATCGAAGCAAACATCAACCGAATGACGATGGATTGCATTGACCTCCCACGAAACTGCTCCATCCAAGAAAGAGTATCTGCCCAACTCCGTTGAATCCAATGCAAGTTACATTTTGCGTGCAGAGCATGCCAAACACGCTCAGAAAATGGACAAGCAAAAAACAGACAAAATACTTGTTAAAATTATTCAAACATGTCTTAAAAAATAATTTTTTAGCCTCAAGAACAACTTTTGACTTTTCAAATACTTTGTCAAACGGATATATTGTTTGTCTATCTTCTTATTTAACCTTTTGTACCATTAAGATAAAAAATTTATTCACAAATTAATGTCTAAAACGAAATGCTGCAGCAACCAACCATGTTCACAAACTCGGTATCTTAATGTACTTACAATTTATACAAATAGAAACTACTGAAGTGGTTATTCCATGAATCACAAATTATCTCCTAATAAATAGGATAATACAAATGAATTGCACGGCTAACACCTCAGTAATAATAACTGATTAATCAAAACCTAACCAGAATTGAGAATAAAATAATAATAAACATTTAATTGACAGTAATTTTCCGTCCTCCTTAAGAACACTATTGTCTCTTGTGGCGTTGTGGGGATAGTGGTGGTGGTGGTGGTGGTAGCTGCTGGTGGTGTTTGGGTGGGGATTGTGGGGTTGGGGAACAGTGGCGGAGCCATGTTGAGACTGAAATTTTAGGTCCAAATTTTTTTATTATTATTTTTTTTAATCAACGGGGGATGTGGAGTAAAAGCATGTTTTAATTCACATGGGTTTTATTTTTAGGCTCAAACCTATGATTTTGTTTTATAATTTTATCATCATTAAATTCATGACCAAAACACAATGTTCGACATGGGTTAAATCAGGGGCGGACCCATACCTTTAGTATTGTGGGGTCAAAATTTTAAAAATAATTTTTTTAATAAACAACATAATATCAATGAAAATAAGTTTATATATATTTTGACAATTTGAAAACGTCGTATAATTACATCATTATTAATATTATTAAATAAATTTTGCTACTTATAAAGTTTTGTTTATCATTTCATTGGCAAATGCTGAGTTAACATTGAGTAAATTAAATAAAATATAAAAATTAAATGAATTGAAATAAAATTCAAGTTTTGTTCTGGAAGTAAATGAAATTCAAATTTAAAACAAATATAATTCGAAAGTAATTCAAATTGCATTTAATCCGTAACGATCCTAAAAAATTTACGTCATATTTCATGTAAGATTTCCGAATGAAATGATATAAATTATATTGAAAAATTTATCGTACAAAAATAATAATTAATTTAATTTAAAAAAAACGAGTTAGACTTTTTTTTGGAAGCGTACGTTTGATACATATTTAACTCTTTTCGATATCCGTTTAAACCATTCAATATGAAAACAATGTAGTTTTCGAAACAAACTTTTACATGGCATAAACGATTTGTGGATTCAGATAGCATCTGATCGCAAACGAATTTTTAAAGTTAGGATATTATCGAAATTCTCAAAATACTAGTTTCATGTCATAACTTTTGCTATAGTTGACCACATCGCATGCCATTAATAAGTGAAAAATTAGGCCATAGTACTTCGAAATGGTATTAAGAATGCAATATTTTGACTTCATTTGGCATCTCGATAAGTGCATCAAAGTAGATTGTTAAAAAAAAAAGGGGGGGGGCAAAATTTTGTGGTATCATTGACCCCACATAACCCCATGTAGGTCCGCCCCTGGGTTAAATTATGCCCGCACTGAAAATATTTCCTGGCTCCGCCCTGGTGGGAATGTGGATGGTTAAAGAACACTTATTTGTTTATTTTGGAAAGATAGTTCTCTTCTCTTACTGCAATTTTTCTGTTATTTTTTATTTTAGTTTCTTTCTTTTTTATATTTATTTAATGGAGGATGAATTTCGCTATATTTTCGAAAGGTTGAGGATACATGTGCCCAAAAAAATATTGAGTATATATATAACATTTCGTTGAGAACGAAAAGTGCCATTTTACTCTAAAACTGTTATAGAATTATAGATTGCACTAAACATAACCCAGCTCCAACTGATCGATTTAGAAATGATAAACTTCTGTTTGGTTTTGTATTACTTATTAATTCTAGGGCGTCATAAATTTGTTTAAATATTTTTTTTAAAAAAATGAAGCTTTTTTTTTCTTTTTTTTTTTTTAAAAGTTGACAAGGGTATAATACACATTTCATTGCAAGAGAAATAAAACAAAAAAAAAACAAAACGATGGTAATGATAGGGTTGGTTATGTGATTTTGGATGCCATGTGTGACATTTTATAATGGTACCACTTTCATATAATTATAAACTATATTAAAGAAAGGTATTCCAATAATATTATTTCATTGCAAAATTATAATATTAAATTATTTTTTTATATGTCGTGAATAAAAAAAGTAAAAGAAAAACTCAAAAACACCTCCCAAACTTTGTCAAAATTCACATGTCATCAACAAAAAAATATCCAGGTCAATAACCTCTTTGTCCAATTCCATATTAGCAAGCCTTCAAATCAAAAACAATAAGTACCACGTGTAAGCCTTGAAATGCAACAATTCTTGTAAAAATATTTCTTATTGTATTTTCAGAAGCAAAGTCAATAATTAATTTTTCTTAATCGATATGATTTAACAAATCTTGTTCAACAGATATCAAAGTTAGCACATTCAATCGTCTTGTTACATAGTTGATTGCAAATAAATATTTTAATAATTTTAATTTTGAAAAAGTTTCTTTCGACAAATTTAACAGTAACAAAAATTATCAATAATATTCTAAAGCAATAACTATATTCAAAAGTAATCCAATATTTTTAGATAACTCATTATATAAAAAGTTCTCTTCGATAAGCAATCCAACGGTCAAGTACGCAATGATGAGTGGGAAACACAATAATGTTTAATAACAGTCATTATCTGTTTACTTTTTGTCTTCTTTCATATATTACTAGCCTATTGCCTGTGCATTTTATTTTTAAGGTAATGTTCGCGTATTAAAATATTGCATTGCATTTGTCATTTTGATACCCTTGAAGGGTCCACAAAAAATTGTAAGCACTTCAAACCTTTAAAGAGGGTTGAGATTTATAAAAATATGGCTGGGCTTTGTGAATGGTGGATAGATACATCCACGTTTCCATTGCCAGCTTCCACTTTCAGCTCCCTCCATGTTTCCATATTAATCTGGTGCAGTAACAAAATTGTTTGTATGGTGACACATCAAACTTTCACATGGAAAACAAGAATAATACTTGGCAAACAGTAAAGCTAGAAATTGAGTCATTTTAAATCAAATGTTCAAAAATTATACCCATTTACAATTAAAGAGTACTAAATAATTCTAAATGAAGCCAGATCTAAAACAACTAAGGAGGCTATAAGCCAGATTTCATTTTTAGAACTATTATTAACAAAAATTTAAGTTACAATATCACAATCTATCATCAAGGCATTAAGTAGGGGGATTCGAAATCGAGTTCCAAAGCGAGGTCAGTTGGTGGGGAAATGAATGAATTCCCCAAAAATCCGATCTCATGTCAACCCCTGAATGAGCATTCTAAAGAGATTAGTTGTGTATGCAGACTACTTATTCAAAGCATAATAAAATGAATTTTATCTCTATAGTCTAATGAGTAAGATGATTTTAGATAATAATAAAAGAATTTGAATATAACTCTCATGTGAAGGCAAGTATGATCAGGAAAAAATAATAATAGAAACTTTTACCAAAACAATGAATCATAGTCGGCAAAATCATCTCCCTACTTAACTTAAAATAGAAAAAGAGCAGATTTATTTACTGAGGATGTGTGTCAACATATACAAAGTAAAGGAGCATATGAAACTAAGTATGCAAATTGAAGTGATCAAAAGAGCCACTATTTTTTACTTCAAGGCTCGTAGAGCTTTTAGTACCGAAACATGTACCATTGTTTCTATCGTATTGTCTTGTAAACTATTTCCTTGAGTTCTACTTGCTCAGAAACCATTTTTTTTTTCATTTGACAGTGCTTAATCATTCCACCTTTCAGTTCCATAGACATAAACTACCACGCAACATCGATAAAATTAGATGTGCAAGTGACATTACAATCACATATTATAGAACTACTAAATCATAAGCCTTAGCCTTCTATAACTAGCCAAATCGCACAAGATCCGGAGCAGTTCAATCCAAATAGCATCGCTATTTTAGTAAACATAAACCATATCATATCAAAAGGCGTTCATATATACTGGTCTACACGGATAGATACGTACCATCAGACCTAATCAAGAATGTGATCACTTGAGTACCAAAGAATATTACATCCCTCGTCTACTTCAAAATGAAGTAGTTCGAGAAGAAATATTCTAAGAATTAGTGATTGCAATCCATGAAACATACTATAAAGATATATGATAAGAGACATTTAATATTAATGAAGAACAAACTAACATACCATGATAAACTTTAATCCAGCTCCCATCTTTGCAGGTTTATCAGGATCATAATTTAATACATTATCCACCATGTATGATTGATCATCTCTGTATATAGGATCACCATCATCGTACCTACACAAAAACATTTGTTGGGTAGATTTTAGATTTTTATTTAAAATTAGGGAAAAGATCAATAAGAGAAAATATTGGCTTTAAAAAATCTTACCCGTTAGAAATCGCGTCACAATAGAGATGCAGAACATATACACAGAAACAGAAAAATAAAAATTGTCAGTTGAAAAGGATTAAAACACCCCCCCAAGATCGAGAAATAACAAAATAGAAATATTAGGGCAAATGACTTCTACCCATTTTTTTACCACAGTACGATATATGAAGAAGACAACAGAAATATGCAGGATTAAAAGCTATCTTTAGAATTTTTGTGGAAGCTATGAAAATAATAAGAGCAAGGGTTTCCATCTTAAGTAGCAGCATGTAAAATGAATAGTGCAAAAGGTATATATGCCAAAGATATTTACCTTTAATATCGCGTTCATTTGCAAATCTGTTGAAGAAAGAGCAAAGCAGGAAAGATTTCTAGGGATTCTTTTTCTTCGAGAATAGAAAAGAAATGAAAAGGAAGAGAAGATAAAGATTTAGATAGATAATTTGGAGTCCACTCGTTTTTTTGTTCGCCATCAGTCCACTTGTTTTTTGATTTTCCATTATAATTTGGAGCCTTGTGACCATATGCATTTTCATAGAAATTATGATACCAGTGTTGTAAGTGCTAATCGTCAATTCAAAGCTTATGCTTCCACCCAATGTTCCAGGGGCCTTCAACATATATAGTTAACTGATAAGTGTGTTTTTGCACACTTATTTATATCACAAACATGACTTAAATACAAGTAAAATGATTGAATTGTTACTTAATTTTGTCGAATTCATGCAATGTAGGTGATTCTATGGAAATAGTGGAATTCAGGAGAAAAGAGCCGAAAAAGGACCAAATTGGAGCAAAATAAAAATTCAAGGACCAAATTGCAATTATCTGAAAGTTGATCCAATGAACACATCAAGCAATTGATCAAGCTAAGCACCAATTGGAAGTTATAATGGAACATTGGAGCAACTAGAAACAAGAGAGGAGGTCAAGGAGTGAAGGAATGAAACTTGAGGATCAAAATGACTCAATTTGGAAGTTCACTCTAGTATGCGGTCGCATAGTAGAAAATCTATGCGGTCGCGAGTAACCCTTCAGGGATTAAAAACGCCAAAATTCATATATCTATGCGGTCGCATAGGTTATGCCTATGCGGTCGCATAGGTATAATCTGTGCCCGATTTTTGCAGTTTCCTTATATGATTGCAACTCCTTTGGTAACCTAATTTCGACGGATTTAAATAGCAACAAACGTCTAGAAGCTGACACGAACGAATTGGGACGCAAAAACGTTCATTTTGGAGAGGATTTGAAGGCAAAAACAATGATTGACGCGAAAATTTACAAGATTTCTTCAAGATTTGATAACCCGATGATATATTTTATTCAAAACTTGATAGATTTTATTATTTTTATCATGATAGGCTAGATTTCTGTAACTAGGTGATCGATGAACCATGTAATTATTATTAAACCTGTTATTTCATGACTTTGAATTCATAGTTCGATGGGATTATTTGAATGAATTATATTTATTTATTTGTTTCCACAATTCATGTGCACTTAATTTGTGTGAATTTGGTGGTTTAATTCTGAATTTGAGGAAATTGGATTAAACTCGACATATATAATTCATCATAGGGTCCGATAGGGGATAGAAATATACCCCTATGCCCTATGTAAATCTTTAATTGCTCACAAAAGAAAATACACGCGTTCTTGTATAATTGCATCCGTCATAGAAATATAGGCTGGTGATTTATGAGAATAGGTTCAATATATCTCGAGAGAGAGTATTGAATAGATTTAGGAGTATTGATTTGTCAAATTCTCATTGGATTATCAAAATTGTGAAATTAGGGTTTACTTAATAATTATTTGGGGATTCGTGATCCTAGTGCATTCGTTTTACATAGATTTTCATAAATTGACAATACATTTCATTTATTTTCATAACATTTCGTAATTGAGTCATTCGTTAAGTGAATTTGAGTAATTAGGGTTTAATTTGAAATTAGGGTTCTTCAATTTGGGGATTTCTCTCAAAATTAGGGCTTTTAATTCTAAAATTCATCTTAAGTCAATTAGTTTCGGTTAAGGCTAAAATAAATAAAATTGAACTACTCTTTCTCTGTGGGACGATACTCGGACTTCTAAAGTCCACTTTATTACTTGTCACGACCCGTACACTTGCGGTAATTTAAATCGAAAGAAATATTTCGTGAACAAGTTTTTGACGCCGTTGTCGGGGATTGAGTTTAGTTTAATTTTATTTCGTGAGGTACTAATTCGAAATTCAATTTTTTTAATTTGCTAGTATAATTTTGTTTTGAATTTTTATTTTAGGTCATTATCTTTTAGTTTTGTTTTAGTTATTTAAATTGTTAAAACCTCAGTGCTCGCTCTGGTTTATTTATCAGATTTGCATGTCACGATTGCCTGGAGGAGAATTGATTCCAGCTGATCCTGAAATCGAGCGTACCTTTCACAGACGACAAAGAAACCACCGCAAAGCACCAGTACAAATGGCCAATGAAGTAAACAATCCCATGATTCATGCTAACGAAGGAGAGGCAACGGATGAGGGGAATGAGATTCTGCGGGATTTCTTGACTCCTCAAGTGATTCAATGCCAGTCCAGCATAGTGTATCCACCGTTTGGGCAACCTAATTTTCAGTTGAAGACCAATGTGATACAGCTGTTTCAAAATGGACACCAATTTTATGGCAAAGCTGAGGAGAACCCACACACACACGTATCTCGCTTTTTGGATATGTGTCAACATTTCAGATACCAAGGAATTTCGGATGACGCTATTAGATTGAGGCTTTTTCCACATACTTTACGAGACAGAGCACTTGAATGGTTGGATTCACTTCCGGTCGCAAGTATCACTACATGGAATGAGTTGGCACATAAATTCTGCACAAAGTTTTTCTCCCCAGCTAAGATAACAAAGCTGAGACATGACATATCAGTGTTCAGTCAAGGAGAAACCGAATCATTTGATGAAGCTTGGAACCGGTTTAAAAACATGCTTCGGAAGTGCCCTCAACACGATTTTGACAAAAAGACCCAAATCCGATTCTTCTATACAGGACTACTTCCTTATCACAAGAGCATGGTGAATTCAGCATCAGATAGCTCAATATCCACACGAACAGTTGATGGGGCATTGGAATTATTCGAGAGAATGGCTACCACATCAGCCATGTGGTCTTCTGAGAGGGCGATCCCAAGGAAAACTCCAGGTGTCTACGAAGTGGATGCTTATTCAGCAATATCAGCAAAAATAGATTCTCTATACCACAAGGTGGAAAGCATATCACAAGCAGCACAAGTTAAGAAGAACAATTGTGAAGAATGTGGAATTGAACATAAGACATCAGAATGCCCTATACTAATGCAAGAAATTGAGCAAGCAGACTATGCACAGTGGGGACAACGCCAGCAACAAAATCAATATGGGGAGACTTTCAATCCCAGTTGGAAGAAGCATCCCAACTTCTCTTCGAGCGGCCAAAATCAGAACAAGCCACATGGACAATTTCAACAACAAGAGAAGAGGCCTCAACTGGAGGATGTGATAGCCACACCTCAAAATCAAAATGCAGCCATCAAAAATTTGGAAACTCAGGTGGGGCAATTAGCCATTGCATTAACTGGCAGAACGCCAGGTAACTTGCCAAGTAATACAGAGATCAACCCTAAGGAGCAAGCTAAGGCTATTACAACTCGAAGTGGAGTGCAATTACCTGAAATCCATGTAAAGAGACCAAGTGCGACTTTAGAGACGTCCCCCTTGCTGAAGATGAGATTGCTGTAAAGGAATCAACTCCAAGGGAAGATTTAGAAAAATCAAAGGATAAGGCCAAGAGCACAGTCAACCCGTACGAGCCTCCGATTCCCTTTCCACAGCGGTTGAAGAAGCAAAAAATGGAGCAACAATATAAAAAATTCCTAGAAGTCTTCAAAAAGCTCCATATCAACATCCCGCTAGCAGATGCACTATTTCAAATGCCTAGCTACGCGAAGTTTCTTAAGGATATTATCTCAAATAAACGCAAGCTGGAGGACCATGAGACAGTAATGCTTACAGAGGAATGCAGTGCCAAAATCCAAAATAAGCTCCCACCAAAACTGAAAGATCCAGGGAGTTTTACTGTTCCTTGCACTATTGGTGAATTTTATTTCGATAAAGCATTATGTGACATTGGTGCAAGTATTAATTTAATGCCTCTGTCTGTTTTTAGGAAACTTGGCTTGGGGGAAGCTAAAGCCACTACTGTGACACTTCAGCTAGCAGATAGATCACTGACACACCCCAAAGGGATAATTGAAGATGTACTCATCAAGGTCGAAAAGTTCATATTCCCAGCGGGCTTTCTCATTTTGGACATGGAAGAAGATAAGGACGTCCCATTGATACTTGGCAGACCATTCCTGGCAACAGGAAGAGCACTCATTGATGTTCAAAGGGGGCGGTTGATTTTGAGATTGGGCGAGGAGCAGGTGTCTTTCAATGTATTTAAAGCCATGAAAATGCCAACAGAATCAGACAGCTGTTACCAAGTTGACATTATTAATAAAGCAGTGCAGGAAACATTCCTACTTCACGGCCCATCTGACGCCTATGAGACATGCATTGCACAATCCCAATCAGTTCAGTCGAATTCTTTTGAAGTTGAAACATGTGCAAGATTTTTGGAAACAAACCCACCATGCGCCCGAACGAAACACTTCGAGGAACTGGGGACAGGAAATAAAAAGCCACTACCTTCCATTTAACAGCCGCCAGTTTTAGAACTCAAACAACTACCGCCACATCTCAGATATGCTTATTTAGGAGAGTCAGATACACTTCCAGTAATCATTTCGAACACAGTCAGTGAGATGGAGGAGGAAAAACTGCTCAGGGTACTTAGAGAGAACAAGATGGCGATTGGTTGGACAATAGCTGACATTAAAGGAATCAGTCCTTCCCTGTGTATGCATAATATTTTAGTGGAGGAAAATTGCAAGCCTAGCATAGAAAGTCAGAAAAGATTGAACCAAAACATGAAGGAAGTGGTCAGGGCAGAGATACTGAAGTTATTGGATGCAGGAATTATCTACCCAATTTCGGATAGTGTATGAATCAGCCCTGTTCAAGTGGTACCGAAAAAATGAGGAATCACAGTGGTGAAAAATGAGAAGAATGAACTAATTCCCACTAGAACAGTTACGGGTTGGAGAGTTTGCATTGACTATCGCAAACTCAATGCAACTACACGAAAGAATCACTTCCCACTCCCATTCATGATCAGATATTGGAGAGGTTGGCGGACATTCACACTACTGCTTTCTTGATGGATACTCGGGCTATAATCAAATACATGTCGCACCAGAGGATCAGGAGAAGACCAATTTCACTTGCCCCTACGGTACTTTTGCTTATCGTAGGATGCCTTTTGGTCTTTGCAACGCTCCAGCCACATTTCAGAGGTGTATGATGGCAATATTCTCTGATATGATTGAAAGGTTTATCGAGGTTTTCATGGACAACTTCTCAGTATTTGGATCTTCATTTGATGAATGTCTAAACCACTTGAATTTGGTCTTACAGAGATGCAAGGAGACTAACCTGGTTTTAAATTGGGAAAAATGTCACTTTATGGTGCAGGAAGGCATTGTACTTGGGCATAGGATATCGGCAAAAGGAATTGAGGTAGACAAGGTAAAAATTCAAGTGATTGAGAAATTTCCACCGCCTACATCAGTTAAAGGAGTTCGCAGTTTTTTAGGGCATGCTGGGTTCTGCCGGAGGTTTATAAAAGATTTCTCGAAGATCACTAAACCTTTGTGCAATTTGCTAATGAAAAATGTAACCTTTGAGTTCACTGAGGATTGTCTCACAACCTTCAACACTTTAAAGGAAAAGCTTACGACAACACCAGTAATTGTAGCACCAGACTGGGAATTGCCTTTTGAATTGATGTGTGATGCAAGTGATCACGCTGTAGGTGCAGTATTGGGACAACAAAGGAACAAGATTTTTCATGTGATCTACTATGCAAATAGAACTCTAAATGATGCACAAATAAATTATGCAACCACTGAAAAGGAGCTATTGGTTGTGGTATTTGCATTCGACAAATTCAGGCCATACCTCGTCGGGTCTAAAGTCATCGTCTATACTGATCATGCTGCATTGAAGTATCTGCTCAAAAAGAAGGATGCAAAGTCGAGATTAATTCGTTGGTTGCTATTATTGCAAGAATTTGATATTGAGATACGCGACAAGAAGGGCACCAAAAATGTAGTAGCAGATCACCTATCCCGACTAGAACCTGGGGAGACGGAAGATTTAGTGGATATAAATGAGATCTTCCCGGATGAACAGATGTTGAGAGTGGATGAAGCACCTTGGTACTCAGATATTGTCTATTACTTGGCCAGTTCCATTCCACCGCCTGACTGCTCCAGTCACCAAAGAAAAAAATTCTTCGCCGAGTTAAAATACTATTTCTGGGAGGATCCAATTCTCTATAGACGAGGAGTTGATCAGATATTGAGGAGGTGCGTACCTGAAGAAGAAGTACATGAGATTTTCGAGCACTGTCACTCATCCGCATATGCAGGACACTTTGGAGCTTCAAAAACAGCTGCAAAGATTCTACAATCCGAGTTCTACTGGCCTACACTGTTTAGAGACACATTTGAGTTTGTTAAGAGGTGTGACCGATGCCAACGCACTGGGAATATTTCGAGGAGGAATGAAATGCCACTAAACAACATTTTGGAAGTGGAAATATTTGATGTTTGGGGAATTGACTTCATGGGACCTTTCCCCCCTTCATTCTCAAATCAATATATTTTGGTAGCAGTGGATTACGTATCAAAATGGGTGAAAGCAGTTGCATTGCCAACAAATGACTCAAAGGCAGTAATTGGGTTTCTGAAGAAATATATTTTCACTCGATATGGCACACCGCGAGCTATAATCAGTGACGGGGGTAAACACTTTTGTAATCGCCAGTTTGAGCAGCTGTTAAATAAATATGGTGTTAAACACTGTGTCGCTACCCCATATCATCCACAAACTAGCGGGCAAGTTGAAGTATCTAATCGACAGTTGAAAAGAATACTCGAAGTCACAGTGAACTCATCTAGAAAAGACTGGTCTAAAAAGCTAGACGATGCATTGTGGGCTTACAGAATAGCATTCAAGACACCGATAGGCATGTCTCCATATCGCCTAGTTTTTGGAAAAGCATGCCATCTGCCATTAGAAATGGAGCACCGGGCATATTGGGCTATGAAACAGTTAAATATGGACTTGAATGCCGTCGGTGAAAAGCGTATACTGCAACTAAATGAGTTGGATGAATTTATAATGGAGGCTTATGAAAATGCAAAACTTTACAAGGAGCGAACCAAGAAGTGGCATGATATGCACATTCAGAGGCGAGTATTCGAAGTGGGGCAGCAAGTACTACTGTATAACTCGAGACTCAAGCTATTCGCAGGAAAACTACGATCACGGTGGTCGGGTCCCTACACAGTTACCAAAGTCCTACCAAATGGGGCTATACAAGTGAACCATGAGAATAAGGGTACCTTCACTGTTAATGGGCAAAGGTTGAAACACTACTGGGACGGTGACTTCTCTAACCAAAAGTCAACCATTCAACTTGAGACGCCAGAATGAAGCAGCCGCAGAAAAGTCGAGCTATCGACTATAACTTAGCACTGGGTGGGAGGCAACCCATTGTATCCTTTTTATCTATTTATTTACTTTATTATGCTTTCTGCATTAGATTAGGAAGTTTATTTTCAAATTCATTTAGTATTTTGTTATGTGGTCATCGATCATCTAGGCATGTTAAAAGAGTCCAAGCACTATTCACACGAGTCCTTAAGTATCACACACAAGTTCGGGTAGTTGAGTGTGAAATTCACGCATTTCGAGGCAAATTATGTTTTCTAAATTTCACACGTCAATATTTTAAAAGTATGTCTTTGAAAAACTGGGGGCGTTGAGAGCCAGGTCATTTAAAATAAAAAAAAATTTGGACAAAAATTGGATTTTTGGGGAAAGAAGCATTGTTTTATTTTATTTCTTTTAAAAAAAAATGTCTATGCGGTCGCATAGACACCAACCGAAGGAAAAAATTATAAAAAAATATAACTATGCGACCGCATAGATTTTAACTATGCGGCCGCATATAAGTGGTTCGGCTATGGTTAAAGCCATGACCGATTCACTCTTCAAACACACTTCTTCGACATTTTTAGGGCCCGGAACCCCCATTTCACACATAAGCCCACGAAATTCATAATCACCTCGGCATAAATTCATCAAGGCAAGCATCCATTTCAAGCACATCATCTTGAAGGTATGACTTTTGACAATCTACTTCATTATGCCTCGTTTGTTTAGGTCATTTTCGATTTGTTTTTCTGCAATTTGAGGTGATTGGGGCGTAGATGGTGGATGGAGTGTACTATTTGAAATTCAATTGTGTTATGGGTTAATTCGAATTTTGAAGTATTGGGTTTTATATGGACTTCTAAAGAATGCATGCTAAGTGTTTGATACATTGCCACATTGATAATTTGTGGGCATTTTGGTACATGTTGCATTGACTTTATTTGATTGATGAATGTGTATGAGATTGGTAATTGATTTTTGAATGGGGAACCATGTGACATAGTAATTTTTGGCAAATGTATGAAGATTTCATAATGCCCACAACTTGTTCGATAAAACGCCCATTTTTTGTAATCTAATACAATTCTGAATATCTAGCATGGCATATGACTATTAGATGAATGGAGTAACTCATTGTGATGTATCACCAACCAATGTGACTTAGACAACATCAACACACATGCACACAAAATAGCTAAGTCATTGCATGTCACAGCAGCTCACGTCCCTTATTTTACACTACCATTTGACACACCAAACGAACTCCGATTGAGCTGAAATTTGGGTATGTGTTAGACCTCATTGCATACTTTCATATGCCCAGAGGTTGCCCGGGACAATCTTGATAATTCTCGATGGTGCCCGGGGCCGAAGGTGTACACTCAATTATGACTCCAACCCTTTCACTATGAGCATGTTCACCCAAATTTTCTTAGTTTTCGTATGGGCTATACATTTATACTATTCTAATCATCATACGTTGTTCATTACACACCGTGGTAGTATACATGCATATTGAAACAAGTTTGGGGGATTTGTGAATTACGTGCTTTCCATTTCATGCGATTTCTCGCTGTACAACAAGATGTTTAATGCTAGCTATTTTCCAACTTTGTAGAATGCCACCAAAACGAACTTCAAAAGGGAAAGAAAAGGTTGGCTCATCATCAAGCACAGCACGTACTCGAGTGCTTGAAGGAGGGATACAGAGATTTTTGACTTCCGAGGTAGCAGCCCGATATGAAAATATAGTGAGTCGATGGACAGTGACACCAGAGCGGGCTGTTAAATTGGAAGACTTTCCTGATTTCGAGCTGACCACTTTGGTACATATCTGTGGATGGGGTAAAGTAGTGGAGCAGCCACATTGGATTTATGAATTGTTGGTAGGGGAATTTTACGCCAACTTCAATACAGAAATTGACATACCAGGGTCCGACCACCTGCATCAGACTTGGGTCAGGGGAAAATGGATCACATTCTCACCCGAGGTTATTCAAGACTACTACTAGCTCACGTGGGACAACATAACCCCTATCCCATGTGATTTCAATTGGCATGAAGTGGCGGAGATCTTATTGGGGCGACAAAATGCATGGCCACTCCCCACCACCGAGTGGCACCAAATTGAGCTGACACCGTCTATAGCCATCCTGTGGCTGTTTATGTGCCACAACATTGAGCCGACCTCTCACAGGACCACATTCACAGATCCCACAGCTGGATTCCTTTATCACTTGGTGCGAGGTAATAATGTTGATCTTGCCACTCTCTGCTATAATCAGATCCATCATGTGGGTACCTTGGGAGACAGACACAGCTCAATAATCTTTCCAAGCCTCATCTCCGGAATATGCATCGCTGCTGGTATAAACATTGCATCCGGAGAAGTGGCTGCCAAACCCAGCCCCATCATAAAACGCAATACCTTGGAGGCTCAAGATAGAGCCAGGATAAAGCACTGGGAAAAGCAAGAAATTAAACGGCGCAGACAGTAGGAAGAGCAAGGTCACGAGCACGCAGAGCAAAAGTGCCTCAAGCTCCACCACCACAGGTTGTGATAAATGCACAGTTGTGGCGCCAGATTTTCACCACCACCACGGGAACCAGCCGAGACGTACAGAGTCTCCAGCAGGCTATGGGGACTTTGATGACTGAGATGCATATAGCCCACCGTAACATCCGCATTTCCACTGTATGTCACGTGCTGCTCGCCAGGATGCCCAGGCAGCTAGGAGGGAGATGAAAACTATGAACGGTCTACTCAATGTGTATGTGGACAGGGTGGATGGCATCCAGATGAGGGTAAATGAAACTTGGGAGCGTCTGGGCCGTTTGGAAATACGTGTTGAGGGAGTCCATGATGAAATGACACAGCATCAGCACTGATGAGAGAGATCTTGGCGCGCCTACCTCCACCTCCAGCTGATGGTACTGCAAGTTCTAACTTCCCATCGCAGCCTCCGTATTGATCAGGGGAGTATCGTTTGCCTCATTTGTACTCATTTTCTTTAAATTCTGCCATCTAAACTTTAATTTTCGCATTGAGGACAATGTCTTGTATAAGTTTGGGGGACAGTGGCATAATTTGAAAAAGACATTCGGCATGTAATTAATTGCATTTCCACAATCCAGATTTAATTTGACTAATTGTTGCATGATGCATGCTTGTGAGTGAATATTGATTATGGGTTATGTATGCTTGTGTGAGCTTAATCGCCTTGCCGGCTATAATGTTACTATTGGATTGGTATATTTCAAAACTTTGGAGTCGGTGTTAATTAGGCCAACTAATACTTGCTGATGTAATACTTGACATTCTTTATGCACGCTATTCATGCTTTACATGTTAGGTAAGTGATTGGGGTTTTGAGCATAAAGTAGGAAAATAATTATAACCCTCTATTGAATTAACCTGTAAACTACCTTAAGACAGTTTGGTGATAGTTGAGCTATTATAGGAGAACATTGAGATAAGTGAGGCTCCGTGCATAAATTATTGTGTGGATTGCCTAGACCAGTGAGATGAAGAGTAGGTGAAAATCTTAAATTGAGGGTTGGTTTTGGATACCAGATGTCTAGAAAAATAAGGGCATAAACTTAATTTGTGAGAATAAGACACTTCTTTTCATGCCTTTATGACTCGAGCAAGTAAGCCTGTAAGGATATTTCAAAATCTGGTGCCCTAAGGTCAACTGATCTGGAAGTCACCGGCCCAAAGCTCGATACATGGGTCATATAGAAAGCAAGAGGTAAAGAGGTTAACAAAAAGTCATCTGATTGAGCCTTTATAACTCGGGTGAATAAGCCTTCAATGGTTTAAAACCTGGTGCCCTAAAGCTAACTGGTTTGGGAGTCACCGGCCTAAAGCTCGTTACATGGGTTATATAGAAAGCAAATGAGAAGATGATAATAAAAAAAATCAGAAAACCAGAGAAAAGTGAGAAAAACAAAAAGAGACAATAACAAGAAGAAAAGCCCTTGAACATTTGGTGGAAGAAACTATACATTTGAGGCGAGGCAAGTAATCTAATTTAATCTTGAGTGTCGAAGCAATCAAAACTAGGAGAACCTTCACTTGTTGACATGTGAACTTGTGATAGTGAGATTAATCCAAACTACGAGAGGGTGAGAACTATAGCTAGGTAAACTCATAATTTTTAAACACAACCCCGAGATAATTGAGTGAAAAGAATAAGTTTGGGGGTTGTATATCTCTCGAGCGAGTAAGGAGACATTTAACCACTTGAGGTCGGGACTCAAACTCATTATGAACTTGATATGTTAGCATGAATCCACACACACACGTCAAGTATGCACTTAACAGGTAAAGGTTGATGTCATTTTGCACTGATAAATTTTCATAAAATCAATTACTTAGTCCAATCCTGAGCCAAGGCAAGGTGTTAAGACATGTTTGTTCAGAATTATATCACTATCTTATTTGAGGACAAACAATAGTTCAAGTTTGGGGGGTTTGATAAGTGTGTTTTTGCACACTTATTTACATCACAAACATGACTTAAATACAAGTAAAATGATTGAATTGTTACTTAATTTTGTCAAATTCATGCAATGTAGGTGATTCTATGGAAATAGTGGAATTCAGGAGAAAAGAGTCGAAAAAGGACCAAATTGGAGCAAAATGAAAATTCAGGGACCAAATTGCAATTATCTAAAAGTTGATCCGATGAACACATCAAGCAATTGATCAAGCTAAGCACCAATTGAACGTTATAATGGAACATTGGAGCAACTAGAAACAAGAGATGAGGTCAATGAGTGAAGGAATGAAACTTGAGGATCAAAATAACTCAATTTGGAAGTTCACTCTACTATGCGGTTGCATAGTAGAAAATCTATGCGGTCGCGAGTAACCCTCCAGGGATTAAAAACGCCAAAATCCATATACCTATGCGACCGCATAGGCATAATCTGTGCCCGATTTTTGCAGTTTCCTTATAAGATTGCAACTCCTTTGGTAACCTAATTTCGACGGGTTTAAATAGCAACAAACGTCCAGAAGCCGACACGAACGAATTGGGACGCAAAAACGTTCATTTTGGAGAGGATTTGAAGGCAAGAACAAGGATTGAAGCGAAAATTTACAAGATTTCTTCAAGATTTGATAATCCGATGATGTATTTTATTCAAAATTTGATAGATTTTGTTATTTTTATCATGATAGGCTAGATTTCTGTAACTAGGTGATCGATGAACCAAGTAATTATTATTAAACCTGTTATTTCATGACTTTGAATTCATAGTTCGATGGGATTATTTGAATGAATTATATTGATTTATTTGTTTCTACAATTAATGTGCACTTAATTTGTGTAAATTTGGTGGTTTAATTCTTTGAGGAAATTGGATTAAACTCGACATATATAATTCATCATAGGGTCCGATAGGGGATAGAAATATACCCCTATGCCCTATGTAAATCTTTAATTGCTCACAAAAGAAAATACATGCGTTCTTATATAATTGCATCCGTCATAGAAATATAGGCTGGTGATTTATGAGAATAGATTCAATACATTTCGAGAGAGAGTATTGAATAGATTTAGGAGTATTGATTTGTCAAATTCTCATTGGATTATCAAAATTGTGAAATTAGGATTTACTTAATAATTATTTGGGGATTCGTGATCCTAGTGCATTCGTTTTACATAGATTTTCATAAATTGACAATACATTTCATTTATTTTCATAACATTTCGTAATTGAGTCATTCGTTAAGTGAATTTGAGTAATTAGGGTTTAATTTGAAATTAGGGTTCTTCAATTTGGGGATTTCTCTCAAAATTAGGGCTTTTAATTCTAAATTCATCTTAAGTCAATTAGTTTCGGTTAAGGCTAAAATAAATAAAATTGAACTACTCTTTCTCTGTGGGACGATACTCGGATTTCTAAAGTCCACTTTATTACTTGTCACGACCCGTACACTTGCGGTAATTTAAATCGAAAGAAATATTTCGTGAACATTAACCTACAAATTAACATAGAATTCTTATATTTTGTTAAATTAATACCCCATTTAAGAGGTAATGGATAATATATATACAGTAGAACGATAGCCAACGAAGGGACAAAAAATCAAACAATTAAATTATACTCCCTAACAATACCTCATTGAAGAGAATGTGTCTGTTTTTGTTAAGAAAATCCAAAAGCTCAATGAAAAAGTTTCAATAGTAAAATTATATAAATGAGAAGAATACTAATCCAGCTAACGTACTCAAATTCAACAGAATGAATCAGCATACTAAAGAAATTTTAAAACAAATATAAAAATACATTACAACAAAATTGGCACGTATAACTGTCAAAGGATGAACAGAAGATTATAAAATACAGAGATGGAGGGCCAAGTGTGAGCAAAATCAGCAGAATCCTTACACCCTTTGGGAAGCATAGGTAAAATTATCAATCAAGCTGGAATTTTGATTGTTTAAAAGAACACCAGCATACATTCTAGTTAACATTCATATGGTCAATAGGGTAGACTACAATGAAACCATTAAGTATATGAGAATGAGATAAGGATCTCAACATAATTGACCTTATTAGCACTTTCCTGTCAGCTAAGAATTTATCTTTCAACCTTTTAAGCGGCTCGCTGAAATTTTTCAATTTTTTGAAGGAGAAATGAACAACATCAGTCATTTGTTAGTCTTTAAACTGGAGCCCATATTAATTACTAACTTTTTAATGATTAAAAATGAATTCATATATAACGAAACAGTTAACCATTTCAAACATTGAATTAAACTAAAGAGTGTAGGGGAGTATTTGAAAAATTCTATAAAATAGGATCTAAATAGATATGGCACTTCAGGTGCATTTACCCAAGTATGGTGAGCTATAAGGTAACGTACTAAGTTGAAAGGCTTAGTTTGTTTTAAATGTCAATCATACAGATAAAATGAGAAATCACTTTTGCTCCTCTATTGTTATTTTATCTCATTTTTTACTTCCAATACAAATAAACTATATACTGAAAAGAAACATTAAGTTGAAGCATAACAGAGAAATCATCTACAACAGATATAATATGAAATGAATATACATCTTTCAACCCATAAAATCAAGCAAATTAGTGCGGGGGAAAAATTTTATTCTTTTTGTTTAATAAACATACCAATATGGCAATATATTGTGGTAACTAATATTTTCAGTTGGCTCTATCTTATCAAGAAATCCGTCTACGTGAACACAAATTTATTATAACTTTGGTAATATAACTAATTTCCCTTTGTTTGTCAATGGAGGTTCTTCACTGATGTCACACTAACACAGAAGCAAGAAACTCAGGAATTAAGCTCAAGGGTGCCCGGTGAAGTGATAATATGGGCAACAAAAGGAATTATTTCTTACAACTCCCAAATATATAAATTCAATGTTAATTATAGGACGACCATAATCATTGAAATTGCAAATTTCAGCCATTTCGCAATTTCAAGAAATTCTTAGATGTACACATTCTAAAGCAAATTTCAGCATCTAATAAATATTTTCTAAAACGCCCATACTCGTTCAAATTGCCACACATCATTCGAAGCATTTTTGCAATAGATAAAACAGTTTCAAAATTGAGTAAGCCTGTGTTTTAACTATATCTTTTTCCCTACACTCAGTTTTTACTTTCTCTGAATTAAAACGTGTAAGCAACCAAAGAAAAAACTGAACAATGGAACAAGCAGACACTTTAAAGTAAATAAAATGTAAAGCAATGTGAGTTCTTAAAGAGAATATCACATAAATCCAAAGGAACACAGATGGTAATTAAAAAATGACAAAGAAACACGAGCAAAAATTGCTAGTATCTACTTTCTGTGGAAATTTCCATGTCGTTGGTTGACTTTGTGTGGAACTGTTCCCTTTTCCAACGAAAAAGATTCACACAAGTTCGAACTTCTGAGATAAAACTACTCAGCATCAATCTAGTCCTTTGTTGTGGGGATTCACTATGAAAATTGAGAAAAGGAATTCACGTTTTCATATGTTCGATTATACATGCCACCATACACCTTTTTATATTACAATCATATAACTAAGAAAGGAAAATAATAAGAAAAGGAAAAAAATAATCTCTTAATTTAAGGGAATAATATTAGCCTATCAATCTTCTTTGTTATGGAAAGATTTAGATGTCTTTCCATAACTCACGGTTTCCTACACTCCTCCTCCAGTTGGATTGTAGATATTGATAATGTCCAACTTACAGATACAGTTGTTGAAGCTTTGTTGAGGTAGTCCTTTGGTAAAGATATCTGCAGTTTGCTGATTTGTGGGTACATACATCATGCAGATAACGCCGTCGTCAACCTTTTCTTTAATGAAGTGTCTATCAATTTCTACATGCTTAGTGCGATCATGTTGAACCGGGTTGAAAGAAATGATAATAGCTGCTTTATTATCACAATAGAGTTTCATAGGCAATCTTACTTCAATCTTCAATTCCTCTAAGAGTTTCTTTAACCATAATCCTTCACATATTCCATGTGCACTTGCTCTGAATTCTGCTTCAGCACTACTTCTTGCCACTACATTCTGCTTTTTGCTTCTCCATATTACTAAATTTCCCCACACGAAGGTACAGAACCAGATGTTGACCTTCTATCTTCTACTGACCCAGCCCAATCAGCATCTGCGAATATTTCTATTCCCTTCCTTTCACTCTTCTTGAAGAATAGCCCCTTGCCAGAAGTACCTTTTAGATATTTGAGAATTTTATATACTGCTTCTAGGTGAGTTTCTCTCAGAGAGTGCATGTGTTGGCTTACCACACTAACTGTAAAGGCAATGTCGGGTCTAGTGTGTGATAAATATATTAACTTACCAACTAGTCGTTGGTACCTGTCTTTCTCAACTAGATTCCCTGTATCCACTGCCCTGCTTCCACTATCAATGGGTGTCTCGCTTGGTTTGCAGCCAAGCATGCCAGTTTCAGTCAAAAGATCAAGAATGTATTTCCGTTGTGAGACACTGATACCCTTTTTTGATCTTGCGATCTCCAAACCTAAGAAGTGTCGCATGAGTCCCAAATCTTTCACTTCAAACTCGAATGCTAAGCTTTCTTCCAATCTGTTCATCTGAATTAAATTGTTTCTAGTAAGAATTATATCGTCCACATATACGATTAGAATTGTTACTCTCCCATCTCTAGATATCTGAAAGAACATGGTGTGATCTGACTGCTTTTGCTGATACCCTTGATTCTTCAATACTTTAGCAAATCTATCAAACCAAGCTCTTGGTGACTGCTTAAGACCATATAGTGATTTCTTAAGTTTGCATACCCAGTTATCTTCATTTCCTTTATTGAAACCAGGTGGCATTGTCATGAAGACTTCTTCTTAACTCACGGTTTCCTACAACTATTTCAGTTAAAAATGGCAACATTGCCCAATTCTTGATTATTTTTCTACTTAAATTCTTATAGCGTCCCCAAGTTTTCTGTAATTTTGTTTGTCCCATCCGTGTCCAAAACTTCCACTTGAGCTACTTTCATTACCTGAAAGTTGCTATTTGAATAACTAACCGCCCAATATGTCAAAACCTTAAAAGGTTCAAATATCTTACAATTATTAAAATGAGCTATTGATTTGATCCAAAGACCCAAACGACATTCAGAAAACAAATGAGATAAATTTCATTTAAAAAATTGATGTGCATTCAAGAAAAAAGATGTGCTTGATAAACTAACCATTGATTCTAACTTTTGTTTTGCCACCGCTTCTTGACTTTGATAAGCGACGTGCAAGAAATATAGCTTTTCAAACTCTTTATTACATCATTAAGAAAGAACTCTTCATTGCATAATTGAATTCAAAAGCAGCAAAAGAATAAATTATTGTGAGTCATACTTGGAATGGATAGTGGTATTTCTGTTGCTGCTGATTTAATAGGTTGAGTATGGTGGGTGGCAAACATCCTGCAGAGAATAGTATTAGCTTTCACAAGAACTTAAGAGTAACATCAAATCTTAAAGAATAAAAGAAGCAAATACAATACCTTACATTGTTCTGAAGCTCTATGGTATGTTCAGGAACTCAAATATTTTCTTGATTGGAAAAGGACCATCATTTTTTTTTCTTTTCAGGGCGGTGGGAGCTAAGGAATAGAATATGATCACTATTTGAATTAAATCATCAACAAAGGTCTTTAACTTGTAATAACACTGTAGTTGATACTCCATTCCACATAATAATTATGGCAAATTTAGCACCTAGATGGTTGCAGGGTGAGGAAGAGGAGGATGACGCTGAGGAAATACATGAGCAAGGTTATGAGGTTAATAAGTGCTTTCAGAATAACAACTAAAAAAGGCCAGTGTAGAAAAAATAGTAAAATACTAACATAGACCTTAAAGAAAAACCTTGAACTTACCTTTTGAGCTACTATTTCCAGTGGAGTTCTTTCCTAATCTTATTCGTGAACTAGATGAACATATGGAAAGAAATTCTTCCAACCTAAAGAAGGAAATTGCATATATGAGATATACACATGAATGAGAGACAAAATGTTTTAATGTATGTCAATATGCCATGAACTGATCCACGACCAAAAATCCAATCCTTGAATACAGGCTTCCATTTATTGACAATAAGCAAAGCTTTTTTACGCAATTATTGTTGGAACTATTCCATTAACTTTTACATATACCTGACTCGTATAATGGCTTTGCTTAAGTGGCATAAGAAATATTTTTTCATAAAAGATATTTCTGATAAGTGTTGCCATTGATGCAGTTGAACCAGTAAGTCGAAAAATTGACTTCATAGGGACAAGATGCAGAAGATAAGAATTCCATGCTAACTACTATAAGTTCCAAAGGCTCCAATTTACAATCAATAATTGCAAATTGCAGACCTTGTCTGACCTCGTACATTATCTCTCTATGAGAAGCTTTTGGCAACGACTTGACCACTTGCTTTTTAATACACAAAAGATATTCGATCACCCCATAAAAATTTGGCAAATAAATGCAAGCATCAAGGAATGAAGCAAATAAAGCAACACGTAAGATTTGACAATAGGGTGATGAGTTACAATTAGTAGGCATGTTGGATCACATTGTCATGAGCATCATGAAGACTATTCTAAAACTCTATTTAAACAACTACTACCACTAAGGTAGGAGATCATTGTCAGAAGAGATAATATCAATCAGAAGCCTAGTAACAACTTCGTAATCATCACAGAAAGTTTGTACCAAAAATTCCTTCGATTCTAAATCTAATCTCATATTCCTCTTCACCATTTCCTCTAAAACAAAGCACAAATAATCAATTTTCCCACCCTTCACAAAGCCAATAACCAAAAAACAAAAAGTTTCGACACGAGAAAAATCCTTGCTGTTTAGTATCACATTCAATACCTTCAAACCTCTTTCAAAACCCCCCAATTATACATAAGCCATCAATAATGATCCTGTAGGTACCAGTGTTAGGGTTGCAACCCCCAATTTGCATACAAACGAACACTTTATACCCCTCTGCAGCTTACTTTCTTTACATGTCTAACCACATATGGTTTTACCTTGTCTTTTCTTCATCTAAAGAAGCAAATATCTAGCTTCGTTCAATTAGCCCTCTCATTGAAATATCACTTATCAATACACTGCAATTTAGAAGCTCAGCTTTGCATCCTTGATACTCCATATCAAACACCAATTTCTTGCAGAATTGTACTTACCCACAGAACATAAACCTTCTATCAATAAACCATAGGTCACAGCATTCAGTTATATACCATTTTTTCACCATATCTTCAAAGAAACTTTCAGCTCCGTCAATATTACCCTTCTTACAAAGAAATGCAATTGACAATTATAAGTTAAGGCAGTAGACTTCACCTCTCTCTCAAGCATTTCATCAAACATTTATCTAGATTTATCCCACTAACGCTTTTGAAGCCACATTTTGATCATAATATGAAACCAAACCAAACTCAATCTAAAACCCAATTTCTGACCAAAGTACACAAAATCTGAAGCTGAAACCATCACGAATGAAGAAATGATTTGTAAAAAAGAAACAAACCTAAATGTCGTCACTACTATTAAAGCTTCGCTTCTTCTTCTTGAATCAACTTTCTTACATTACTCCATTACTGCATTTCCCCACTGCTGCCGCTATCTAAAAAGCAGTAAAACCAACAAGCAAAACCACCAAATTTGTGAGTGAAAATTAAAGTTTTTTCAAAATTTAATCCACATCGATTATAGAAATTTAACTAAAAAATGAATAAAAGAAACTAAATGAAATTTATAGGATTGTAACAAACAAAGAGCCTACCTAGGTTACCTTTGTTCTCATCCTGACTACTATTTTTGTAACAATGAAAATCAGCACCTCGTTTCGATAGTCAAAAGTTCATCAAAGGCTATGAAGCAACAAAATATTACAATCTATTAATTAAATAAAATAAAAAAGAATCAAAAGCACCAAAAAAATAAAAAATAAAAAAATCTGAACTATCCACAAAACCCAAATCACATTCAACAGAGAGGTTCCAGTTTAACACTCAAAAATTAAAAAATAGAAATTAAGTTAATCCTGCATCCAAAATAAAAACATAAGTATTTAACCTATCTCCCTCTTGAGTAACCAATCCTATAGGAGAAGAATACACCCACAAAAACGAACAAAATGAAAACCCAAGAAGGAATATGAATGAAATGAAAATCGGAAGGAAAACGAGCACCTAAAAACAGAGCTAGAAAAAATGGAACAAACACACACAAGGAAAGTGTTTGGCATTCCACTGTGGCTTTCTCCACCACCCCTCAACTGTTCCAATTTTGGGAAAAATTTGAAGCCGGTGAGAGAATGGAAAGAAAGAGAGCAATGGTTCCTTTCTACGAAGGAGAGATGGAAATTAGAGACAGGGTAAGAAAAGATAAGGTAGAAAGGCATATATGAAAAAGATATTTCCTATGAACAGTACTTGAAGTGGTTTGGGACTTCAAGTGAGAAAGCTCCTCCACCAAAATGAACGGTAACTTTGGCAATCACTCTTTTAAGGTAGTGTAGGAAACTTTGGAGTTCACTCCTTTAAGGTAGCTTAGGATAATTGCTGAAAATTCTTTAATGAAACTACAGTTCAGTTTTCAACAGAAAACATAGGGACTCCAAAGCTACCCCAGGTAAAATTTTCAATTTCCTTCATATTTTTACATCAACAAGATAAGCTAGAATTACGTACAATTTATATATGTGTAAGCATATGCATAACAGTTTGTTGGCGTGGGTTTGTTAAGTTAATGCATAGTTAAAGTTACATACAAACTTAAACAAGTCACCATTAACATCGGTAAAAACTCCAAAAATCCTATAAAAACAAAATTTCGTAGCACCCAAAGAAAAGGAAAAGTTTAATTTCTAGAATTCCAACTTAAAAACTCATACTGGAAGATTATTCAATACCAGTTTTGCTCTTAGGTGAAAGGGGCATAATGATAGGAAAAGGATCTCATAAGAGAAGTAAAAGTTTATTCTACTTTTGACCAAATACAAATATATTAACCACAACCATTGTTTGATGTTTGACTCAATCGTATGTCACAAAGTTCAAATCCTCTCTTTCCAGTCTATTTCTTTTTAGCAAGAACAAAACACGAGTGATTTTTAAAGAAGCAAGAGATGAAGTGGTTTAAGACAATATTTTCCTTACCCTAGGCTGCCACCTCTTCTACTATTGATTCAAGGCTTTTCCAATCGTTTCAATTGCCTTTTGAGGTGCCATCTAAAATGGATCTGCAGAAGGGGCAAAAATATTGTAAATAAATTATATGTATGTGTTGAAATTGTCAAAAAAGAAAAGAGAGCAATTTTTATAAGGAAGGACAACTGTGAATTCATTCAATCAATTAAAATCCCCATATTTCATAAGGATAATGTTTAAAGAGGGCATATGAATTTTGGAATATGTTCGGTTTAGCTACCATCTTCATCCTTATTGCTAGTATATGATTATTATATCTTTCTTGACATATATTTCAACAGGCAGACCAGATTGCTAGGAAAAAAGAAGAAAACAAAAAAACATGTAAACTCCTATGCTAAGAAGAGACCAACTAAGGTCAACAGACAAGATGGAAAATTTACAATTTTGAATTTTTTCAACTGAAACAGAAAAAGATAATAAATAATCCATAAAAACTCAACGATCATTGCTGAAGATCGTCAAGACTGCAGCAATACACTTTAAGGTAAGTCAAGTCAAATAACAAACCCTTGCACAAGAATCACACCATCGACGGGTCCCAACATTGGTGTCATTTGATCTCTTAGATATATTCTGGGGAATGCTCAAGCCACAAGCTTCGCAAGATCTTGTCTCTTGCATTTTGAACACGTCCTGCACCGGGAAATAACATCAATGATTTCCAGTACCAAGAAAAGTAACCTTTTATTTGGCCTTGTATCTGAAAATAAAAGGAACATAAAAACGTAGCTCGGAGTTGGCATTGGAAACTATAATACATGTTCGTTGAGCAGTACTAAACCAGCACCATAGTATAGTTTTCCCTAAATATCGTGAGAAAACCTTGAAGCCAGCGGTACACCCTTGCTGTTATTCATGTTTCAACAAGCAAATAATTATTCAATTTAAATTAAATTGAATGCAAAATATAAAAATAATGAACTACTCTCACCGGTGACATATATGCACCCCAATCAAAATTTGATGTCTGAAATTACACAAATCAAAAAATTAGAATCACTAAAAAGAAAAAGTTATTTCGAAAAAGATGGACAAGTTTGTGTTTAGAGGGAAGATAGGTGATTACGAGAGGCCCAGTATCACCTTCCAATTTACTGTGATCTATTTCTCCTCCTAGAAACCCATTGGTCGAGATGAGTAGCGACCTAGCACTGGTGAGAAACACCACGGCTATGGTGAAGAACATCAAAATCTGTAGTAATTCACGTTCAAAAAATCCACCGATAAAAACAAGCTAATCTGAAGGCCAGAATAGGTACAAGAATATCCAGCAAGCATGTAGAGCCAATAATACAAGTAGTGAGAGAGGGTGGAAAAGGAAAAAAAGTGATGCTTTGAAAGCTATAGGTTTCTATTATTCTGGAGCTTCTCTTCGACGGAAGAGGAAATGGTGGGCAATGGCTGCCCCACCCGGTATGTTTTCCATAATAGCCTTTGACCAAGTAATTTGTTAAAAAAAAAAAAAAAAAAATGTAAACAAAATGTGTAGGGTCGAAAATACCCTCATTTAGAGGAAAGAAGAGAAGAGAAAATAGAGAGAAAAAAAAAAAAGAAAAAAGGGAAAAATCAGCTACCGACCCTACGACATCGCCTACGGACTGCCCGGACCTCACCAACTTCGACCAAGACCAGAGCCACCTCGGATTCGCCGGAGACCGTCATTTTCTTGAAGGTTAGACATGTTTTCTATAAATAACTACTTTGAATTTGTGAAAGTTTGAATGTTTAGGATATGAATATGGGTTAAATTCATGTTTCTATAGTTAAAATGTAAGAAAATATCGAATTTGAGGTTAAAATCTTGAAAAAAAGTGAAAAAAAGGGGCGGAGCTCGCCGAAAATGGAGTTTCCGGCGAGCCCGCCGGTTTGGTCCGTAACGGACCATCTGACGGTCCGTTACGGACCAATCCGTAACGGACAGACGTCCGTTACGGATTGTGGTCCGTAACGGACCAGATGGTCCGCTACGGACCACACCGGACCCGGACCAAAATCCGGGTCCGTCAAATATATATAAATTTTTTTTTTTTTTTTTTGTTGTTGTGTGTGTGTTAAGAAAAATGAAAAATAAAAGAAATAATATATTAAGAAAATTAACGAAATATTTAAAGATAAATTAAATTGAGTTTTAATTTTTGTTCTTTTCTACTTAAATATACGCTTCAAATAAATAATCGAAATAGAGTATTTAAATATGAAATAAATAATATACATAATTAACGAAATATTTAATGAATAAATTTAAAAAAATAATATTTTTTTTACTTAAAGAATTAAGATAATGAATTAAAGAAATAGTAAAACGAAAAATCGAATAAATATTATTCAAATAAATAATCGAAATAGAGTAATTAAATATGAAATAAATAAAACACATTATTAACGAAATATTTAAAGAATAAATTAAGTTGAATAATATTATTTTTACCTAACCAATTAAGATAATTAATTAAAGAAATAGTGAAACGAAAAATCGAATAAATATTATTATTTTTATTCAAGTAAATAATCGAAATAGAGTAATTAAATATGAAATAAATAAAACACATTATTAACGAAATATTTAAAGAATAAATTAAGTTGAATAATATTATTTTTACCTAACCAATTAAGATAATTAATTAAAGAAATAGTGAAACGAAAAATCGAATAAATATTATTATTTTTATTCAAATAAATAATCGAAATAAATAATATACATAATTAACGAAATATTTAATGAATAAATTTAAAAAAATAATATTTTTTTTACTTAAAGAATTAAGATAATGAATTAAAGAAATAGTAAAACGAAAAATCGAATAAATATTATTATTTTTATTCAAATAAATAATCGAAATAAATAATATACATAATTAACGAAATATTTAATGAATAAATTTAAAAAAATAATATTTTTTTTACTTAAAGAATTAAGATAATGAATTAAAGAAATAGTAAAACGAAAAATCGAATAAATATTATTATTTTTATTCAAATAA
>NW_019268496.1:184234-271159 GCF_002742605.1 Olea europaea var. sylvestris
GCACCTCCCGCACTTACGCGGTTGTGGAAACTCTCCTGTAGATGGTATTCTAGACGTCTGTCTACGACCAGGAGTACGCGGTGGAACTTCAGGTGGCAACAAATTGTTAAGTGCTACAATATAATCAGGAACTTCCCACTCGGCTTCATTTGGTAGAGGAAATATAGTTTCGGCATACGCTGCTCTCCAAAAATCAGTCATATAATAATGACTGCACAAGCTGTGTGGTGGAAATCCTCTATACATAGCCACTGCGACAGCATGTGCACATGGAAAACTTTCCAACTGAAATTTTCTGCACGTGCAGGTATTGTCATTCAAGTCTACAATGTATCCAACATTGCGCCCGCATCTCACGGAGAAGTGAAATTGATCTAGTGGTTCCACAGATAGAGCTTTTGCCACTTCCAGAGTTTTGAATAGTCGATCTTCCTGTGCCGGAGCTAGCACACTCGTGCAATTTTGGGATTCTTCACGTCGGTCATAAAATCACTGTTGCAACTTGCTGCGAATATGTTCTATCATTGCGAGAATCGGTAACTCTCGATCCTTCTTGAATAATGCATTCAGCGACTCTGCATTATTCGACGTCATCATGTTGTATCGACGTCCTGGAAAATGTGACCGTGCCCAATGTTTGACCTCCATATTTGATAGATATTCCCATGCACCTTCTGATTTATGTGCTATTTCGCCCATGAACTTCGTAAACTCTTCAAAGACGTAAGCTTCTGCAGCTCTCCTAAATAATGTAACGATGCCACTGTCCCAGTACATAGTCTTCAGGTTGCCTTGAATGTGGTACATGCAATAACCATGATGTGCTTCTGGAAAAACTTCGGCTATACCATTTATTATTGACTGCCCCCGGTCAGTCACAAATGCAAGGTTCTCGATGCTCCTAATTACTTCTCTCAACTTCGTGAAGAACCAACGCATTGCTAGATCATTCTCTCCATCGACAATGCCAAATGCAAGAGGGTAAATTTGGATATTGGCATCTTGACAAGTAGCAATAATCAACTTTCCTTCATATCTAGCTCTTAGGGTTGTACCATCAACTAGAATTAGAGGTCGCATAGCATTTCGAAAACCTCTAATGCATTGTCCAAGAGCCATAAAAAAATACTTGAAGTGATTCTGCCCATCGGTTTCAATAAAAAACGTCGAGTCAGAATTAGTTCTCACCATGTTGTGGCAATACCTGGCCAATTTGGCATAACTCTCCTCTGTCGAACCCATTAAATCTTCCAATGCACATTCTTTAGCCTTCCAGGCCTTCTGGTAACTCATAACCACCCCATACTCTCGACGGATGTCGTTGATGATATCTGTAGGTCTGTAAATCGTCCGTGGATCCTGAAACTTGTGCATTATCTGTCGACCAATAAACCATGATCGATCTTGCCTGTGATCATTTTGACGAATACCCACTTCACAAGTATGTTCCCGCGCATACTTACGAACAACAAAGAACTTATTTGTGTCCATCTTTGTCGCACTCAAACGCCAACTGCAATTGTTGTCCACACAAATAATTGTGTATGTAGACTTATTTGATTTTTTTACCTTAAACTCAAAATTATGTTTCATTGCAATTCGGTGCGCGGCTTCTTGCAAATCTCTTTTCGTGTCAAACAATTGATCGACATGTAAATCTTCATCATCAGGAACTACACGCGAACAATTAGAAGACCGTGTACTCGGCCCAGCATGTGAGCTCCCACCAGACTCATGTCTCTGTCTGGATAAAGCAATCAAATCCTGATTTGTAAATGGCCTTTCATCCTCGTTGTCTTGAACTTCCTCGTAAATCCTTCGTGTAACGGTGACATCATGGTGAGTAGCAACTGCCCCAGGAATATCCACATCATCCTCCCGAGCAATCTCAACAGTATCCCAAAAATCATTCTCATTACGATCCTCTCCATCAAAAACTTCGTGTTCACCCTCGATGACATTTTTCTTCAACAAACTTACACAAATAGGAGTCGTCTTTCGACCTTGGTTCAATTGAATTAGATGCTTTATTTGCGCTTCAGAAGTAACTTTCAAAGGTGGAATCGAAATTGTTGAATGCTTTTGAAATAAAAATCCCAATTCCATATTGTATTGAGAGGAATCGACGTTAAGCATGTTTTGTATTTCACTGTACATTTCTGTAAACGAAGTATTTTTTGTTATCGTAATAGCAGCAACCCCTTCTCCTTCACTCGTCCATTTCCATTCCCATTGACCATTTTCTTTCCTTTGAAATTCGCCGAAATAACAGATTGGGACACACGCTTTTGCCATATCTGCATTACGAATTAAAAATATCAGAATAAATTATCAGAAAAAAATTATCAGAATCGAGGGGCGGGGGAGTCTGCAAACGGAATCCGGACGGTCGGCAACGGGCGATCCGGACGATCCGGACAGCTTGCAACGGACGGTCCGGACAGCTTGCAACGGACGGTCCGGACCGTCCGGACCGTCGTTAAATCCGTCGTTCCGACGTCTGATCGGTGCCGGCCTGAACTTTGACTCTAATATTATTTTTTCTACCATTTAAAAAAAATATACGATTTCAATAAAAATAAAATTAAATACTACGAAAAGATACTTACCGAATTGAAGTGCTGAAATTTAACTAAATTTTTCTGTTGAGGTTGATAACTGATAAGTTTATGAAATTTTGAGGTTGAAGTGGATGAAAAATGGAAGAGTTTTTATCGTGTTAGAGTAAACTGATGAAAAGACTGACTTCGTTTTCAAATTTCAATTGAGCCTTGTTTGGATTTTTATTTGTAACTTAAGGATATTTTTGTCTTTTTACCATATTTCTATTTTTGTAATTATATAACTCATTTAAGGGCGTTTTAGTCTTTTACACAAGAAATGGCTATTGTGGTGAATGTTAGATTTTTATGGTTAAAATGGAAAATGGTTGGTTTGACAAAGCTATACTTAAAAGTACCCCTCGATGGAAAGAGACTTGGAAAGTGAAAGGGAAAGTAAATAACAGTAGTGGGTGGAGGTAAAGGGAGAAATGCATCCAAACATTCTAAATAAAAGGAAGGTTTCTAAAAATAGACTAAGAAATAAAAATATTTGAAAAATAGTCTTCAAACAACCATATTTTCAAAAATACCCTTTATAGAGATACTGCAACCAAAACTACTACAATGTATAAAAACCTTCAAATAGGTCTTCAAGAAAATATAGACCAAAAATCTTTAATCAATTTAAACCCAAATATTATAGAAAATTTTATTGACCTTAGAAATGCAACAGAAAGTGAATTAAATTATTTAGAAGAAGAACTGAAAGGATTCTTTGTAGAATATTTAGATCCAAAATTAAAAAATAAAAATGTCTCTATAGATAATAATATAATCAAAATAGAAAATGATATATATAAATTAATTCTTAATCTGAGAAGAAGAATTAAAGAATTAAATAAAATCGTTAAAGAAAAAGTATTAATAAAAAATAGTGAATTTTATAAATTTTATTGTGACATTTTAGATACTTATAAAAATTTTAATTGGCTCAAAAATATTAACCCCTCCACTGCACACTCTGACGAAATGGTATCAGAGCCAGTTTACGAACAAAAAATTATGATGAATATAGTAGATGAAGAAAATATAATTGAAGAATTTTTGAAAAAAGTTGAAAAACATAAAAAACCTAGTTATCCTTATTTGCCTAAAAACACTACAAATGAAAATTTTGGAGATATACATAAAAGATTAGAAAATCTAGAACATAACCTACAAATAGGAAACGCTTTTTTAGATAAAAGTCTTGAGGGAAAAGATAGGATTATAATTAATCCACCTCAAGATTTTAGGATAACACAAAAAGAAAATAATAAAGGGAAAAACATGAAGAAAAACAATATATGATAACAGATGTAGAAGAAATAGAACAAAAATTCTTAGAATCTATAGGAGAAGAGTATGAAGAATATAAAAAACAGTTAGAATAATTAACAGAAAAAATGGAAAATATAAAGATGAATACTAATCCATCTTCAAGTCAGAATATAAAAGTAGAATTTAGTAGTGATGAAGAATAAGATTACCCTTATGGTACTACAATACCACTTAAGGATGGTATTAACCAATATAGAAAAACACAGAAAAGATACACTGTAAATGTAAGAAAACAACCCATAAAAGAAATAAATCCAATAAAATCCTATAATGAACCAATCCACACTACAGGAGTACGGTTAGATTTAGATTGTGTAGATAAAAATAAAGCTATTGAAACATGGATGAAAAGTACAGATTTAGCAATACAATTTAATAAATGGGAAACATATACAGCTTTCGGATTTATAGAACATACATTCAGAGGAATTGTTTCTGAATGGTGGAGAAAGCTACCAGAAATTATTAAAGGAAGAATAAAATATGGAACAAATAGAACTGAGGTATTAGATAATAGAAATACTCTAAATGAACAGGAGATATTAAAAAGATTTGAAAAAAATCTTAAGAACAGAATTCTTAGGAGATAGGTATACCTCTAATGAAGAAGAAAGAAAACAGGATGAATATAATCAAGGAATGATAGCAATGGAAAATCTAAAAATATGTGATATGTGTGAATTAGAAAGATATACTTGTAAATTTGAAGAATTATACTATATACTTAATTAAGGAGATTATCAGGAGAATAAACCTATATTAAGATCTTATTTTACAAAGTTACCATTCCCATGGGGAATTAAGCTATTAAAAGAATATAAGAAATTACTACCTCTAGGAGAAGAGGAAGGTATTAAAATAGATAGTCTTGGAGGTAAAATTGACTTTACAAGAAGAATGATAGGTATGTGGTGTAGAGAAGCACTAGAAAATAAGAAGACTTACAAAATAAGAAAGAATTCATTATGTTGTTATAAAGATAATGGTCAAATTGAACAATTTGGATGCCATAAGAAGAAATACAAACCATATAAAAAATACAAAAGAAAATTCAAAAATTATAAAAAATTCAATAAAAGGAATTTTAAACCACATAAAAAATATTTCAAGAAAAGAAATTGGAATAAGAAATCTAAACCAAGAAACATTAAGAAATGTAGATGTTTTATTTGTAATGAAGAAGGACATATTGCCCCTCAATGTTCTAAAAAGAAAGATAGACAAAATATAAAAACTCTTAGGATTTAGGAAAAATTTCAAGAAGATAGTGACATAGAACCAATTGAATATTTTGAAGATTTAAGCAGTGAATGTAGTAGCATTTATGAATTAGATACATCCTCATCAGAAGAAGATTATGATGAGATAGTATATATGAATCAGGAGATACAATAATCAGAAATAGAAATTCAAACAACTGAAGAAGTTGAAGATTCTATAGAAGGTATTAATCAGGAAATTATCTTTGATATTAAAAAATATGCAGGAATCACTAAAAAGATATTAGATTTACAAGAAAAAGATGTATTCCATCAAGGATTCTTAGGAATTTTACCAAGAGTAAATAAAACAATTGTAAGTATGAATTATAAAGAAATGTCTATCAATATAGAAGATACTATAGGAAAAGCAAGAATTCCTATAATTACAAAAGAATGGGTAAAACAAAAATTATCCAAAATTCCAGAAAATGTAAGAAATAAATTGAAATGTATTGAATTAGGAGGAGTCCAGATAATGGTAAAAAGATTCTTTAGAGAAGGTATGAACATACCAATAGAAATTTATTGTATGAACAATAGAATCTTACAAGATCCTATAGATGCTCTATTAGGAACAGTTGTAGGAAACTTAGTCTATCAAAAGATAATATTTACAGTAAAACCAAATTATGCGATATCATTAAATGATGAAAATATTGACCAAAGTTTTAATCTATACTATAGAATTGGAAACCTAAAAATGTTGCGAAGAAGTAAGGCTATTAGTATAAGCATAAAATCAATTTTTGCTTTTAGTACTAGCCATCATAATAATCTAAGGAAGATAACTGATAATATTATTATACATAAAGATTTTGAAGAATTAGTACAATATATACCTCCTAGAAAATACCAAGAACATGAAGTAACGATACCAGAACAAATAATGCTTGATTTTCATAAACAAACAAAAGAAATTAATTCTGAAGGAAAATTAATAAGAAGAAATAGCGTCAGCTTAGAAGGAGACAATCTTATTGCAAGATTTCCCTCTAGACAAGACTCTAGAATAAGCAGACTTAAGAATTTAAGTATTGCTGAACCATCAAATTCACAATACTACATTAAGACAAGATATGTAAACCAAGAAGGATTTAAGAAGAATCTTCTTGTTCTCATAGATACTGGAGCAGATAAAAGCCATGTAAATGCCAAGTTTGTTAACCATTTAATAGACTTTGAAATACCAGAACCATATATATTTAAGGATTATTTGGGAAATAATCTTGAAATAAGAAAATATGTTAAATTCCCTCTTATACTTGTAGGAGAGGATCAGAAAGAATATATTAAATAAATAATTTTATACAAAGATGAGTTATATGGAGTGGATCGTTCACCTATTCTACTAGGAATGAACTTTCTTGAGAAATATAGTCCATATAAAATCTGTCAAGGATATTTGAAAATAACAGTTGACGATAATCCAATTATCATTCCAAGAATAGATGAAAATATGAAATCATTGTTATCATGGAAAGAGTAATAAGTACTAATCCCATGAGTCCATATATTGAAATTACACTCAATATAAAAAGCTATTGTAGGATTAAATTCCATGCTTACTTAGATACAGGAAGTACAATAAGTTTATGCTTACAAAATGTACTACCATCTGAATACTGGAAATACAATTCAAAGAAGATAGTCACTGCTACAACAGCAGGTGGAAATAAGGTAATATATAGCAAGTATGCTACGCAGATACCTTTTCTAATTTCCTTTAGAGAAGTATTTGTTGATACAATATACATGTCAACCACAATAGGATGTGATATTTTATTAGGACAAAATTTCCTATTAAAATATGCACCATTTACACAATATATTTATAAGTATATGTTCACAACACCTTGTGCACATAAAATATTTACACCAAAAATAAATAAAGCTGTTACAATTGCATATAGAGATATAAACCATCAGAGTTCCTCAACCCAGCGTGGTAGATGTTGGAGTACAGAAAAATTTAAATCAGTTACAGTTTTAAAAATGACAACAGAAAATAGGTTGGAAAAATTGAAAAAAGAAATTTTTGAAACATATTCTGAAAATCCATCAGAAAAATGGAATATAGACAAAGTAAAGGCAAAGATAGAATTAATCAATTCAGACACTATAGTAAGAGTCAAACCTATGAAGTATAGTGTTGATGATCAAAAAGAATTTAAAAATCAGATAAAAGAATTATTAGAAGCCAGACTGATTAGGCCTAGTAAAAGCCCACATAGCAGCCCAACCTTTATGGTTAGAAAATATAGTTAGATAAAAAGAGGAAAAGTCAGAATGGTGATAAACTACAAGAAATTAAATGAAGTTACTAAATTTGATGGATACTACTTGCCAAATAAGGATACCCTTATTAAACAAGTACAGAACAAAAAGATATTTTCAAAATTTGATTGTAAGTCAGGGTTTTGGCAAATCATGCTTACAGAAGAAAGTAAATCACTAACTGCATTTAGTACCCCCAATCCTTTAGGACAATACGAATGGAATGTAATGCCATTTGGATTGAAAATGCACCACAGATATTTCAAAAAAGAATGGATGAGGTAATAAAACCTATTACTCATTTCTGTATTGCATATGTAAATGATTTACTTATTCATTCAAATAATATTGATGAACTTATTGAACATCTTGAGAAATTTTGTTATGTTATGAAAAAACATGGTATTACACTTTCTCAAAAGAAAGTTGAGATAGCTAGAATAGAGATAGAATTTTAGGATTATTTATAAAAGAAGGAGAATTGTAATTGCAATCTCACATTGGAGAAAAACTTCAAAAATTTCCTGAAGAAATCAAAGATAAAAAACAATTACAAAACTTCCTTGGTATATTAAATTATGCTGAAAGATTCATTGAAAATTGTGCCAAATTAAAAAATTATTTTCTTTCAAAGTTAAGGAAAAATATAATGTGGTCTTGGGAAAAACAAGATTCTGAAAATATAAGGACAGTTAAAGAAGAGTTAAAGGCATTGCCCAAACTTGTAATACCACAAGAAGAAGATTTCTTTATCTTGAAAACTGATGCTTCAAATTACTACTGGGGAGCAGTGCTAAAGATAAAGAAGAATCATAAAGAATATAAATGTGAAAAAGATTGTTCTTGTCCTGAAATACTTGCAGGTTATACATCAGGAACCTTCAAAGAAGTTGAAACAAGATATGAGACGATCAGAAAAGAACTCATTGCTGTAAAAAGAGGAGTTCAAAAATATGAAGATTATTTATTACCAAAGAAGTTTTTGATTAGAACTGACAATACTCAAGTTAAAGCATTTCTAAAAAATAATGTTGATCCATCTATTACCAATAGATATATTATTAGAATACAAATTTGGTTCTCATATTTCAAATTTGATATTGAATATATTAAATGAAAATCTAACTTTCTTCCTGATTATCTTAGCAGGAATGGAGCTAGAACAACTAAGAACGAAAGTCCAAATACTTGAGATAAAAGTTTCCTATTTGGAAACCCAAATTCAAAATATCCAAGATAACCTTCGAGGCAAAAATATAGCTCTAGAGGCAGAAGTTACTTGTACCAAGACTGGTATCCCTTCGCAGGGACTTGTGAATACTAGCGCTCTCCCCGAGGATAAAGGGAAAGAAAAGAAGGTAATAGGAACCCTTTCACAGAGAATACTCAAACCTATTACTGGTAATAAAGATATTCAAGATATCAAAAGAGAAGGTAGCTCTTCACAGAGCCAAACTCAATCTAAACTTTCTATTGAAAGGATAGATCCAAAAGATATTGTCAAGATATGCCATGAAGCAAAAATTCCTAGAAAAAATAATCATGAAGAAATAACACTCTTTATTGTTATTTTCAATATTCTATCAGATTGGTATTTGGAGATTGGAAAGTGGATGAAGACTCTCCACTATTCAAAATACAACAAGATAAATTTTTATCCAGGAGCACCAGCCAACTGGGTTTGAAATTGCTTTGAGATAGGAAATATACTCTGTATATATCCTAGCAAAGATCTCAAAGAGATAGCTCAGCTTCCAGCCAACATCAGGAAAGCTGTTAAAAGATATACTGAAGTTGTTAAAACAACATATATTTATATCAGATTCCATTCAGCAACCATGGAGTGGGATCCTCTTCTTGAATATATGCATCCATCTTTCCATGTGATCAAAATGGGAATCACAAATCAACATTTTTTACCAACCAATCAAAAGGTTGTTAAAAATGGATATCAAGATATTCTAAATATGATGCCCTACAGGCGAGCAAAAGGGTATAAAGAGATATTTGAATATGTAACTCAGATAATTACTGAGAAAGAAAAAATATGGGTTTATCCATCTGAAGATCATATTATTTATTCCAATGCAAGAATGGATACCAAAGAAGAAGATATTTGTTATCTCGATCATTTATTATCTGCAATTATATCCAACCAAGTGCACGGATCAGAAGACATGGCTAAAGAATTATGCAAATTACTTTGGAATTACAGTGATCACCATTGTGAATACTGTGTAGTTGAAGATATGAGTCAAGCATCCCTTAATGATGAAGAATTCCCTGCAGAATTCTTTGATTCAAAAATGGAGAAGTGATGGTGACTAAAGTAGCCCTTTATCACTACTTTAATAAAGAAATTTATTAAAGAAAAACTGTGACTACTAGAAGACAGAAGATAATACAAGAAAAGTCTCTATAATTGTAACTACTCCTCACCAATAGTTACAAGTGGCAGACAAACTTAAAAGATAGGCATCTAATTTCAAAAGAAGAGGTCCACACAACAAGAAGACAATGAAGAATTCGGTGGAGATAAGATGGCCTAACTACCCAACAAAGAAAGATGGAAAACATCTGTCCAAGATAAGATTCCAAAATCTCCTATAAAAAGGGGCATGAAGGAAGAAGGAAAACATCTCGAAATAGCTAATCTCTTAAACACATCTGAGAGAAATCTTTTGTAATCTGTATACACCACTTGTATTCAGAAAAATATTAGATAGCTTGAAGATAGGAAAGTGTGTAATAAGGTAATCACTTATGGAGTTCTAAACTTCATAAGGTGAGTACCAAAGGTATGTAAATATAGTTTGTAAGCATGTACAATTTCAATTTATGAATATCAAAGTAAAGTTTGTTATGTTCAACAAAGCTTACATAAAAGGATTTCGTTAAATTTCTCATGATTCCTCGGCAGTACAGATAGAGATTTTAAAAGATTTTCAAAACTTTGATTTTGAATGGATGTTAGCCATGCCAAAGTACCCGTATTTAAAGAATGGTTTAGGGGAAAAAAGGCAGTTTTCTAACAAAAAATTGTAGCATCTTGTGTGTGAGTTATCTTTTAAAATTTCGTTCCAAGTAAGAATTTTATTTTGAAAAGAGTTTGGATAGAGGTGAAAACAGAGACTCTGGATACTGTGAGATAGCGTCTGTGGAAACAGGGCTAGTTTTCTAGAGTGAGAAATGCAACCTTAATTGAAAAGCCTTTTGCGGAAGCAGTTGTGGACCCAAATGGTTTCAAAAACATTCTAAAACTTTATTTGATTCAGAAGATTGATTAAGTACATGCAAAGCATCTATAAGAGTCTACTGGAGGGAAAGCCTGTTTATTTCTACTTGATTACTGTAAGTTATTTATTTACTTTTACATGTTTATGCTTTAATTATTTTCATGAACAATTCACAAGCATCCACTTTCACTACTAATGATGATAATAATCTTATTTTATTTTTAGATGAAAAAGATGTTTCGTTCTTACTTAAATTAGATAAAAAATCTGATAATATATTTCCTATTGGTAAAGAAAAAATCGAAGAAATATATAAAGATATAGATTATAATTGTAGAAATAATATAGAATTTGATTCTGTAGGAACTAGTAGAGAAATAAGAAAAGTAGAAGATATCATAACTAAACATATAAATATACAAGAAGAAATCTCAGAATGATTATTTAAAGGATACATAACCAAGAAAGGTCAACCAATAATCTTTAAAGAACTATTAACATATAGAGAATATTTATAGGTGTTTAAAAGATTGAAAAATATAGATATAGGACCTGATTAATAGATCCTTAAAGATATAAGATAGATCTTGCAAATAATTTCATTAAGGGTAAAATAGTATTTTTAATAGGAAGGGCTATTGTGGAAAAAAGGAAGAATTCTCCAGCCATTCTCAAAGTTATCCCAGGTAAAGGTGTGAGCTGCTTTATGGGACTTGGAGATATTTACTGATGAACAGTATGAAACCGGTTCATGAACAGTACTATCCAGTTCAAGTGTGAAACCGAGTGCACAAGAATGAACAGTGAATTGCTATCCTTTCTTTTAATGGAGGAGGGATGTACTCTTTAACATAATATAATAATAAAATTTTAAAATTAGTAAAATATTTTAAATATATAATTCTATATGTATATACACCTATAACAAAAAAAATTTTGTTTGTCCCCTTTAATGTTGAGGTCTTGTGCAGCTGTTCAACTCATGTACCTCAAGGTCACCACCAGGTAATGACTAGTAGGGAGCATTTCTATGTTGAAATCACCACCCAACTAAGACTAGAATTAGATCCACTCCATTTCAATTATAAATGTAGAGTTTTGGGTCTTAAAAAAATCGAGAAGTATGATCCAATTATCGATTCCAGGAGTATAATTTTTAGAGGATATTATATAAAAGCAGGTATTTAAAATTTCTAATTCAAAATTCAAATGGGAAGTTTATTTAAGCAAAAATCAAGTATCAATTCAATTTACCCACCCACCCACTACAAAACCTAATCTCTCTACACCACCGACCCCTAAGTCGGCGCTACCATCATCCTCTCTACTATACCGGTGCCGCCATCGTTCACAAATGCAAAGAAGCACACCATGTAGCCGCTTCTTCTATTCTCTTTGCAGATGCTCTAATAGACAGGCTTTGCTATAGAGCATCAAGTTTGCTATGAAGATTGGATGGTTTGCACTTCAATCTCTCTCTCCATCACACTAGAAGCCACCATTGATCTCTTGTCTTACTCTTTGCTGTGATTGTTGCGCTCGATTGTGAATCACCGCTTGTCGTTATAGATCAGGGGCCATTGCAGATCAAAGTCACAAAAGAGAAGGGGTGGTTGTGATTTGAGATTGTTGTGGCGATCCATTTAAGAAGAGAATGTATAGTTGTGGTTGTTACGGACCAAAGTTGGAGAAGAAAAGGGATGTTTATGGTTGTGGGGACTAGTTTGTTGGTTTTAGTCAGTCGAATTTTGTTGGGTTTGGGGGTTTTTTTTTATTGGCGTTGGCATGATGGATCTGGCCACATTGGTAGTGAATTTTGACCATGGAGATGTGGTGTGGTGGTGGATTTAGTGCTATTGGTGGTGACAATTGCAAATAGTTGCAGTGTTGGTGGCGTTGGTGAGTGGTGGTGATGACGGTTGAGTGGGACGAATAGTGTTTGTGGGTGGTGGGGTTTGTGACCATTTGGTTGGTGGTGGAGATTGAATATGGTTGTGACCAATTATTTGGGTACGATAGTGTTAGATAGGTGGTGGATCTAGTGATGGGGTGGCTTTTGTTGGTGGAGGTGGTGGTGGTGAATTTGACATGGATGTGTTGATAGGTGGTTGTTTTGTAGTTGAAAATCGTAGTTTGTTGGTGGTTGTGATAGTGGATCTGGTGTGACAATTTGGTGGTTTTTTTCGTAATGTGTTAGATTTGTTGTAGGTGATGGTGGTTTTGGCAGTAACGGTGACGGTGATGTTGTTGGGAGCTTGTGAGTGGTGGTCATAAGCTTTGATGGTGGTTACAAATTATTCAGTTGACTGTGACCATTAAATTGGGTATTGTGTGTCTGTTTGGTGATGACGGTCATGGTGGTTTCTAGTGGCGATGATTTTGTTGGTGATGAAGTGGTGGTGGTGATGTTGTGGTTGTGGTGGTGGTGACGGGTGATGGTTGTTGCAAGTGGCCGTGGTGGCAGTGGAGTTGGTGATATGTGACGATTATTTGACCTGTGACCAATTGTTGGTGGTGGTGGATGTGGTGGTCGTGTCGGGATCAAATGTTGGATGTCTGTGACCAATTATTTGGTCCCGTCTGTGACTACGATCGTAAACTGTGTCATTAAAATATGGTCATTTGTTATTAAAAAGTAATCCGTGAATATCAAATTTAAAAATGTGTGACCTATAACCTATAGTTTTTGAATTTGTGACTGATGATTTAACCCTTACCCACAAATTTTTTGATCTGTGACCAATTAAATAATTTGTAACATGTAAATTTTTTATCTGTAATCTCGAAATAATTTGTGACCTGCAAAATTTTTTATTTGTGAACTCGAAATAATTCGTAATCAATTAGTTCGATGATAGGTGACAAATAAGTAAATCTATGACCAATAATTATGAATATGTGATTATTAATCGTGTAACTGTGACTTTATTATATTTAATTAATAAATATTTTCAATTAATTATACAGAAACTTGAATTTTGGATTTTTAAACTTTGTACATGTTTTATGAATTGATGTAAACAATACACATGACATATGAATTTTCCCTAATTTTTATATTATATAAAACAAATTATTCTATTTTACAATTCCCAAATGACAATTGGTATTTTAGCCAAGTAGATTAGCTCGCCAAAAGTTTGGATTGGATTTGGGCCGTCCTAAGAATTTTAGGATCTATTTTTACTTGGGCATATCCTATTGGGAAAAATTCATATGTGAGATATATTGTTTACATCAATTCACAAATGAGGTACAAAGTTTAAAAATTCAAAATTCAGGGTTTTATATAATTAATTGAAAATATTTATTAATTAAATATAGTAAAGTCACAGTTGCACGATCGATGGTCACAAATTCATAATTATTGGTCACAGATCATCGAATTAAGTGGTTACAGATTATTTCGAGTCACAAATCAAAAAATTTCGAGGTCACAGATCATTCAAAGTACAAGTCACAATTTATATATAGGTCACATATTTTTAAATTTATTAGTCACGGATTATATTTTTAGTCACAAATTATTGAATTTTAAGGTCACAGTCACAGATTAAAAATTAGTCCAAGTAGTTGGTCGCAAGCACCAAACACCTCCACGACCGATCCTGATCCAGCACTAATCTTGGTTGCAAACACCACCACACAACAGTCGCTTGCACCACAATACCGCAACCTCACCACCATCGCTGCAGCCCGAAATTGGCACCACATTCACCATCGCAACCTTATTGCCTAAGCCAGCACCACTACAACTACCCAAAACTACTCCACAAATACATAACAAAATCATAGTTACTGTTGAAAACCGCCACCGCTACCCAAACCAACATTTTTGCAACACCACCGTCACCACATAGCAACAGCAACACTACCACACACACACACCACGAACAAATCACACCAACCTGTTAAACCCAACACTACCGCCTGTAACCTACCTAGATTGACTGCATCACCATCATCGATCACCACCACCACCATTAAAACCACCACCACTACAATCACATCTTGACATCACCACTGTCGAAAGCCACATCAGCCCCAAACCATCACTGAAAATCACCACAAGCAACAGCCACCACCACGCCCCGATGCCACCACTATAGAAAATCACACCAGAGAAAGCAGCGACCAAGGTTTTGACACCACGACGCTCACATTTGCGGCAACCAACCTCCACCACACCATCACGTCGTCGCTGCTGAAAACCACTATAGCCCCAAACCACCACTACTACCACCTATCCTGACGCTACCACCATTGAATACCACAGCAGCTTCAATCCACTACACCACCACCACACCCCGATGTTGCCACACTCACTGCTGTGGCAACGCCTCTGGAGAGACAAGGAATTGTTACCAAAGAGGGAAGTAGGCGAAGTTAGAGAGAGGCGAGAAAAGTGAGAGAAAGAAGATGATGAAATTGATTAGGGTTTGAGTGTTAAATTTGGATATTTAATTATTATATCAGTACCTGATTTTTGCATAATGAAACTTAGTCCCTGGTTTTTGAACTGTGATTTTTAAATCCCTGCTATTATGTAATTTCCACTATCCTATTTACCTCTGTTTGATAGTCATTATTTTCAAGAAAAAAATATAATAATAATAATAAATTGAATAGTAATTTTTGTGTGAATGTGTGATTAAAAAATAGTAAAAAAATTTAATTAAGTATAAAATATTTTATTTTGAAAATGTGTTGTCAAAAATAAGTATGAGAATTAAAATATTTTTGTTTTAAAGAGAGGCAAACGGGGTTTTCCTCCTAACTATGAAAGCAGCTTTTTTTCAACTCCTATTTCAATTAGGGTGCATTTGATTGTCAATATTTTTCATTCAAATTCTTACTTTTATACTTTTGATTGACATTTTTACCCATGGAAAATATTTTTCTACTTTTGGTTATGTGACTATATTTTCCTCAAAATCAAGAAAAATATTTTCTTTAGAGATTATGATTTTATTTTCCAGAAAATCCAGTGTCCCTTTCTCTCTCTTATCTATCCCTTTTTTCTCATCAACATATCAATAAAAAAAGATAAATATAATATTTTCTAGGATGATAACTAAATCAATCAAATACATTTAATTAATAATTTTCATACAAATAAGTTTTAGGCAATTGAGTTGCATAGAATTTATTTTATTTTTATGAAAATTCCATGCTCACAATCAAATACATTCTTACAATGCATTTGATCGATTTTATTTTTATTTAAATGTCATTTTCACCTAAATTCTTACTTTTACAATGTTTAATTGATCATTTTTTTCCATAAAAAATATTCTTCAACTTTTGATTTATATTTTCCTCAAAAAAAAGAAAATATTTTCTTTTAGGGAGGGGTGATTTTTATTTTCCAAGTAATTCACTCTCTCTCTCTCTCTCTTATGTATCTCTTTTCTTTCATCTACCCATTACTAGAAAATAGACAATTATAATATTTTTTAGGTTGAAGATAAAAATAACAAGATACAATTAATTAATAATTTTTATGCAAATAAACTCTAAGCAATTGAATTGCATAAAATTTATTCTATTTTCATGTAAATTTTATTCTCCCAATCAAACTCACCTTCAAGGTGATTTGACTATGAGTATAAAATTTGCATGGAAAAATGTCATTTTTACCTAAATCGACACTTTTAGAGTGTTTGATTGACAACTTTTTATAAAAAATATTTTTGACTTTTGGTTATGTAACCATATTTTTCTAAAAGATAAGGAAAATATTTTCTTTGAGAAGTGGTGATTTTTATTTTTCAGATAATTTTCTCTCTTTCTTTCTCTCATATATCCACTATATCATATACCTACCAAATAAAAATAAAAATGTATAATATTTTCTAGGTCAAAAATTAAATCAATCAAACACATAATTTATAATTTAAGTACAGACAAGTTGTAGGCAAACTTATTTTCATTCTACGTAAATTTCATGTTTGCAATTAAATACACCTTAAGTTCTAGACAATTCAATTGACTAAAATTTATTTGCATAAAAATTATTGATCAAATGTGTTTAATCGATTTAATTTTTAGACTAAAATATTGGTTTAATTAAATCTTTTTATTAATTGATAGATAGGAAAGAAAGAGAGTGAACTGAGAATAAAGCCGTCTTTATCTTTCCTCTCGCCTGATGCAAAACACTCTCTAGAGTCTCTCCTATCTTGTGTTCGTGTTCGAGCAACTATTCAAATTCATGATACTCAAAATTTTCCTTACAGCCCTCACTCCGTCAAGATTTACGTCAACAATCAACAAAGTCTCCAGCAATATTTTCTTCCTTGGAAGGACAGTAAAGAGAGCCAGAACTATGGGATCAAGCCCTGATGCCAATTGTACAATTTCCCCAGAGAAAGTGAGCTTTTCTTTTTAATTTTTAATTTTTATTTACTCTTAATGCCAGTTTTCACGGGTAATCATATGCGAAAAATACAATTGAATAAATATATAAGACGAATTAAAAGTTTGGAGATTGGTATGTTCAGGAATGAGCAGTTATTTGTGATACTCTTTTAAAATTTAGTTAAATTTATTACACATCGTCGAACCGGATCTGAGTACATACTATGTTTTACAGAGGGTTTAAACAAATTCTGGGTATGGTTTTAATATGGTATCGTATTAAGAATTACTGTTAAAATATTCCCGATTTTGTCTCCACCTTTCTCCTCGAATTGAATGTCTGTCCATAATCGTCAATAGATTGAAAAGGTAAGGGTGAATTTTTCTAACTTACTGGGCAATTCTTGCTGAAATGAGTATTTTGTAGTTCTGGGCTGTTATTGCGGTTCTCGTCGCATATATTCTGCCTTTTATGAATGAGTTATTTCTTTATTTTGATTATTTTGAAACTGGAGGATTGACATATTCTGAGTTTGGTTTCACCATGATCTCCGGTTCCTAGTTTTAAGGTATGGAAATTACTGATACAGAACGGCGTTAACATGCTTTGTTTCATAATGATTGATTTTGCTGCAGTTAAGAATGGACAATACAAGAAATCAATCGGAGTCATGTGATTCATCAGTTGATCTCCATGGGAAGGAGGTTCCTTCACCTTCGGTTAGCATTAATTCCATTTATAAAAGTAAGAGAAGAACTAAAATAGATTTGTCTACTGAGCACGAGCCAAGATCAGATGAGGTTGGTTCTTTCCAATCTGAAGTACTGGCCAGTTTACATTCAGGTGACAATGAGAACATCTCGTATTTGCCTACTTGTTTTGGGAAGAAACGTGGACCTTCTACTTCTAGAAGTTCAAAATTTCACCAGGCTAACCCCAAGTATGGAAATGGTAAGAAAAGTTCAAGTTCCACCAAGGGTGTGAACATAGACGAACCATTTGATATATGCCTCTCTGAGCCCTTGGAACAAGATTTTCTTGAGCCTTCTATGTATGAAAGGAATCGGGAAAAACAGATTGAAGCTGAATGCTTGCTTGAAGAGAATGGTCAACTGTTGAGACCTGGAATGGTTTTACTGAAAAACTACATATCCCTTGATGTGCAGGTAATGGTCATCTACTCTCTCGTCCATTTGAAATAGTTGCTCAAATTGTTCTCTTTCCTCACAAATAAGAAGATTTGAAGTTCAGATCTAGCCAAATGCTATATTATTTGATGACCAGGGAAAACTATAATGTCATTCATGTTATTGAACTTTGATGATGTTTGGCCCTGTCCTTTAAAGAAGAAAAGATCCATCTATTTTGCAAATGTTGTAGGACCTTTTGGTACCACTTTGTTCTGCCATATCTTTTTAGGAGTATGCAGTTGCTTTAAGACCAGTAATTTTTTCTTTCAGCTTCCTAATATCTAGCCCTTTATGCTTACTTGCAGGTGGATATTGTAGAGAGATGTCGAAATTTAGGTCTTGGCCCCGGAGGGTTTTACAGACCTGGTTACAAAGATGGAGCAAAATTGCGTCTTTACATGATGTGTCTTGGTCTCGACTGGAATCCTCAAACAAAAGTGTATCAAGAAAGGCGACAGCATGATGGTGCTGAGCCCCCTAGAATTCCTAGTGAATTCACTTCATTAGTACGAAGAGCAATTGATGATTCCCATACTCTGATTGAAAGACACTCAACAACAAAGAATGTCGAGGACATACTCCCTCGAATGTCTCCAGATGTGTGCATAGTTAACTTTTATACCAGTAGTGGGCGACTTGGCCTCCATCAGGTTGGTATTAAATTCTTTTTTGATTTTCGTTAACTTCAGGATCTATACTTTTCCTTAATAGATATTGGTAATACCTAGATCTTTTAGTTAATAATTTCATATACATTTTCTCCTCCATGAATTGACGAAGCAAACGTTCTTTTCATCAACAAAAAGAAGAGTATTTTCATCTTGCACTGGAATTTGGATGCATGTATCATACAAACGAGACAGATTCATCTAGTTTTCTTCCACCCGAATCTCTCTAAGATATGAATGTGGGGAAGCCAACTTGATACAGAACTAGACATGATATTTGGTGAAACCTATTGCATATGTTTAAAGTAAGAAGAAAAAATAACTTTTCATCCTTGGCACAAAATTTCTTTTATTAGCTTATCTTTAGGTAACCGTGTGCGTGTGTTAAATATATATATGTAGCTTGATTTTTCTCTCATCAATTCAAATTTCAATCTCTCTAAAAATTGTCGCATCTTCTGTAAATACAGGATCGTGATGAAAGCAGGACGAGTCTACTCAGTGGATTGCCTGTCATCTCCTTATCAGTGGGCGACTCAGCTGAGTTCTTATTTGGCGATCAGAGAGATGTTAACAAGGCTGAGAAAGTTTTACTAGAATCAGGTGATGTGCTGATATTTGGTGGTGAATCTAGACATATTTTTCATGGAGTGATGTCCATTGTCCCAAATACAGCTCCACTGGCCTTATTGGAACGTACAAAACTTCAGCCGGGCCGTCTCAACCTTACTTTCAGAAAATATTGATATCCCACCAGAATTTCTAATGGAATATGCGCTATGATGTTATCTGTTGAAGATGGTCATTGTCGATTCTTGCAATTCTGGTTCTAATCCAAGTTTGGAGAGGGTATCTTGTACGGGGAATTGGGATCCTAAAATGCGACACGTCTTCGGATTTATATACTGGAATGTAACGTAATATCAATCTATTTTACAGTTTTCCTGATATTTTTGAATAAATATTATCAGAATTATTATCATAAAACTCTTTTTGTATTTTCACTTCCAATTTATATTTCTGATTTGGCATTGTTTGCATTAGTCGGACAAATACATTGAAAGCAATTATAATGTATTTGGCTCTTTAAGGTCAGCGGAGTTTTTTTTTTATAAGTAATCAGATAATTTTATTATTTAAAAGAGAATACATAGGGGGTGTACAATCACTTTAAACAACTAAGGAACAACATGAAATTAGGCAACCCATCTATAGGATCTTCAGCCACAACATTAAATCAACAATACAAAGTAAAGTAAAATGTTTCTCTTGTTTTTGTTTGGTTTTCGAAGCAGCGGTTGTTCCTTTCTCTTCACACGCACCATACAGTGCAACTTGGGATAAGGTGTCATGCTAGTTTGCTATTCTTATCATGAAATTTTCCCCTTCATGCCCGTAGCACATTCTCTATACGACAAGGTATCACCCAATTCATAGATTGAGAACCAATAATACTGTTCCAAATCCAACTAACACCATCACAATGAATGAACAAATGATCGATCGTCTCCCCATCCTTCTTGCACATATAATACCACTCGATTACATAAAATATGTCGAAGATTATCCACCGTTGAGACCTGTCCCCTCATAACTGTTCACAATAAGAATGTCACCCGAGGAGGCAATTTACATTGCCATACCAACTTCCAGGGGAATAAACTATCCATGCATCTTAGGAGGGAACTAAAGAAAGAGTGAACTGAGAAAATGCCATCTCGTGCTACTTCCACCTGATACAATCACCCTCTTCTACCCGAATTTGTGCCTCATGTAGAAAGGTCATAAACAACGAATAATCATCAAATTCCCAATCCTGTAGACCCCTCCCAAAAGTAATATTCCAGCTATAGCTTCCATTATGAATGACTCAAAGATCACTCACCATAGCAGAGAGCACTAAAGCAATGTGTTGCAAGGAAGGAAATCCCTCCTTCAGCAATTGATTTCCACACCAACAATTATCCCAAAATCTAATCTCATTACCATTTTCGACCAGAGACTTCAGTTTGTCCAGAAAATCACTCCATCCCTGTCGGATATACCTCCACATACTCACCCCATAAGAACCACGATCCTCAACCGTACACCATCCCCCCTCCATCACACCATACTTCGCCCTAATGATTTCTCTCCAGAAGTTCTCCCTCTCCACTCCAAATCGCCTCAGCCACTTGCCTAATAAAGCCCTATTGAACAACATGAGGCTCGTCACTCCAAAGCCCCCATCCTTACTGACAAACAGACAATACCCCAATTGACCAAATGGAGTCTCCTAACCTTCCCCAACCCTACCCACAGAAATTCTCTTTGAAGTCTCTCTAATCTCTTTGCCACTGCAACCAGAATGGGGAACAATGACAAAAAGTAAGTAGGGAGATTGGAGAGAGTGGATTTAATGAGAGTAAGCTTGCCTCCTTCTACCCTGCTAACCTCCTCTCCATCCTTTCCACAATACCATTCTAGATATGAGTACTTTTAAATCGTGCTCCTAACGGGAGCCCTAGATATGACATCGGTAGCTGCACAACTTTACAACCTAACATATCAGCTAGCTCTTCCACGTTATCGACCTCCCCTACTGGAATAGCCTCAGACTTCCCCAAATTGATCTTCAAACCAGACACCGCTTCAAAGAATAGGAGCAGACGGTGCAAATTCTTGATTGTTCAACATTTGCATCGCATAAGATCAGCGTGTTATCTGCAAATAACAAATGGGACACATGCAATTGATCAACCATAAAACCCCTTTTCAAACCCGCTTCCACAGCTCTTTCAATCATTCTACTGAAAGCTTCCATCACAATGACAAATAACAATGGAGACAATGGATCCCCTTGTCTCAAGCCTCTACTACTCTAGAAATAACACTTAGGTGTTCCGTTAACCAAAACTGAGAATGAAACAATAGAAATATAGAATTGAATCCATTTACACCACTTATCTCCAAAGCCACAACGCCTAAGCATATACAACAGGAATCCCCAATTTACATGATCATAAGCCTTCTGAATATCTAGCTTACATAACATCCTTGGGATCCTTAGACACATTCTTGAATCTATGCATTCATTCGCTATAAGCATAAAGTCCAAAATCTGACGCCCTCTTACAAATGCATTCTGAAACTTGGACACTACTTTCCCCAGCACCTCAAATCTCTTTGCCAAGACTTTCGCTATAATCTTATACACCCCACCGACAAAGCTTATAGGGCGAAAGTCCTTAATATCAGTTACTCCCAATTTCTTAGGGATGAGCACAACAAATGTAGCGTTAGAACTTCTATGGAACTTGCCACGTTCAAAAAATTAAGATAGAGTATTCACAATATCTAGTCGTACAACATCCCAACACGCCTTATAAAATGAGAACGAGAAACCATCCGGTCCCAGAGCCTTATCATCGTTCATGCTGAACACCACCTCCTTAATTTCATCCTCCCCAAATGGTCTCTCCATCCAACTAGCATCATCCTCCGTGATAGTAGAAAAGTGCAATCCCTCCAATTCTGGTCTCCATTCAAATTGCTCTCGATAGAGGTTCTGATAGAAATTCACCAGTTGGCTTCCAATTTATTGTGGCTCCTCATAAGTAACCCTGTCCACCTCCAAAACTGTGATGGAATTGTTCCGCCTATTAGAATTGGCGACCCTGTGAAAAAACTTAGTGCATTTATCCCCCTCTTTCAACCAAGTAACCCTAGATTTCTGTCGCCAAGCAATTTCCCCCATCTCTACCAACCTCTCTATCTTTTCCTTTAATACTCTATGCCTCTCTTTCTCCTCTCTAGCCAACCCTTGACTCTCCTCCCGCCTATCCAATTCCTCTATCTCTGACAGACGCTGATTTTTACTACAATTAACATTGCCCACAACTTCCTCGTTCCATTTCTTTAAGCCCCCTTTCAAAGCCTTAAGCTTCTGGTCCAATACAAAACTGGGAGACCTTGTGACTTTATAGGAATCCCACCAAGTCTGTATACGCTCCCTAAAACCTTATACTTTCAACCACATTTTCTCAAACCTAAAAGGCCTTCTTCCACCACCCCTCTTATTCCCAGATAATATAATAGGGAAATGATCTGAGTATACCCTCCCCAATCTTCTCTGAGTGACATCTGAGTATTTGGACTCACACTCTCCACAAATCAAAAACCTATCTATACGAGACAAGAGGGGTCGGTCTCGATTAGATGACCAGGTAAAATCTTCCCCAATCATAGGTAAATCCACCAACAAATTCTCCCTAATAAAATCTGAGAACTCCTCCATTGCCCTAGTTAGTCTCCCACCACTCGACCTCTCAGAAGGAAATCGAATCACATTGAAATCATCCCTAATACATGTTGGGAGATTCCACCAAACCATTATTCTAGTCAGTTCATCCCACAAGCCCACTCTACTGTCATCAGAATTAGGCCCATAAACTCCTATGAACATCCATCGAAATCCATCCTCACAATTTTTAAAAGAAATCGATATAGAGAACACTCCAATACTCACCTCCTCCATCTCAAGCATTCTAGTGTCCCACATCACCAACACGCCTCCTGATACCCCTGATGACCCCAAAAACTGATACCCTACATGTTTCTCCCCCCCATAAGCTACTAATCACCACCCTCGAGATAAACTCTATCTTAGTTTCTTGTAAGCATACAATATTTGCCCCCATTTCCTTAGCAAATGTCGAACACCAAGCCTTTTTCCAACCTCATTGAGCCCCCGTACATTCCAGCTAATGAGTTTTGGCATCATTTTAACACTCTGTCACCTCTCCCCATTATTTCTTTCTTAGACTCGCCACCCTTACCAGCATAATTTACTAACCATTCGAGTCTCTTAAGTTCGTGATCACCCATTTTTTCTTAATTTACCTCCATGTGTACTGATCCTTTGTCCCCTATTAGCCTCGAGTTCCTCGAATAATTGTAACAATCTACTTTCATATCCATTACAGGATACGCTGATAAATGTATTTTTACACACTTATTTAGGTCACAAACATGATTTAAATACGAGCAAAATAATTGAATTGTGACTTAATCTTGTACAATTGTGAATTGTAGGAAATAACGATGAACAGGGTGAAATTCAGGAGAAAAGACGCTAAAAAGGACTAAAGTGATGCAAAGTGAAAGTTCAGGGACCAAAAGTGCAAATATCCAGAAGTTGATCCGATGAACAAATTGAGAAATCAATTAGGCCGATTGCCAAATTGAGGATTCCATGGGGTGATGAAATGAAAAGAATGAAGAGAAGATGCTAAGAAGTGAAGGATGCAAATTGGAGGACCAAAATGCAATTTCTCCATAGTAGATAGTACTATGCGACCGCATAGTATTATCTTCTATGCGGTCGCATAGTACCATACCGAAAGAAAAAAGGGGGTGAAAAATTCCTTCTATGCGACCGCATAGAATTACTCTATGCGTTCGCATAGAACAAAAAGTTGAAGAAAATTTTGGTTTCCTTTTTCTTCCGAAACTCTTATGGAAACAAAATGTTAGGGTCCTATAAGTACAAAAACTCGATCAGAATGAAGGGGACACCGTTTTTACATTTTTTGGGAGATTTTAAAGAAGAAAGAAGGGAGAAAACAAGAGATAAACACCGCGCTAATTGAAGATCGGAGTGAATATTGATTCGGATAATGTCGTTTCTTCAAATACTTTTAAGTTTCGTTCTTTTTAACATGTTAGGTTAAATTTATTACTACTAGGAGATCGATGAACTTTGTAATACCACGTTTAATTATTGTTTTGGATTTTTGACGTATGTAAACACCAATTCCAGAATTGATTGATTTATTTCGTTTTTATTTTCATATAATTATTGTGCACGTGATTATATGAATGTGGTGACCTGTTTTATGCATTCGAAAGAAGGAAAATAGGTTCGACATAGTATAAATCGTCATAAGGTCCGATAGAGGATAGAAATATACCTCTATGCCTTGTGTGAATCAATTGATATTCGTGAATTATAATGCATGTCGGTATATTAGTATTCGTCATAGAAATATAGTCGAATCATATATTAGGATAGGTTTGGCATTGCTCGAAAGAGATTGCTAAATTAAAATAGGAATATCGATTCATCTTTCGTGGACTTGTGTGTCAAATTTACATAAATAACTATTGAACGGGTATTGTTTGGGGATTCGTGATCCTAGTGAGTTAGAACATTCATTAATTCTATAAAATTTTAGTTAAATTGCATCCAAATTACTTTGAACTTAGTATAATCCTTAATCAATAATTGCATCAATGATTACATTTTGTTAGTTAAATTACAAGAACGCAATTTGCTTGTCGTGTTTCGGTTAAGGTCATATTAGATTAATTTGAACTAACTCAATTCTCGTGGGATCGATACTTGGGCTTATAGTCCATTTTACTACTTGTTAACGAACCATACACTTGTGGTGGGTTTTGATTTGAAACAAATAATTTCGCGAACAAGTTTTTGACGCCGTTGCCGGGGATTGAAATTTAGTTCTAATTTTATCTTTTGTGACACTAATTCGAACTTATCTAGATTAGTAGTAGTTCGTTTACTAGGTTTAGTTTATTAATACTTCAAATTAATTCTGTATTGATTTTGAAATCACAGGGCTTGTATGCAAGGAACACCTGATCAAGATTTGGTTTCCATAGATCTAGAGATCGAACGTACATTCCGTCATAGGCAAAGAGAAGCAAGAGCTGCACAACAAATGGCTGACGAGCAAAATTGACCGGCAATTCCACTTAACGAAGGCATGGCAGTTGAAGATGATGGGAATACAGTACTTGGGGACTTCATGGCTCCGTTGGTGGTCCAAAGTCAATCTAGCATTGTGTATCCTCCATTTGGGCAACCGAACTTCCAGCTGAAAACAAATGTGGTTCAACTGTTTCAGAATGGGCATCAATACCACGGGATGGCTAGCGAAAACCCACATACACACATATCTCGATTTCTGGATATGTGCCAACATTTCAGGTATCATGGTATCTTGGACGATGCTATAAGACTACGGTTGTTTCCACACACCTTGCGGGATAAGGCACTTGAATGGCTGGATTCGCTCCCCGTTGCAAGCATCACTACTTGGAACGAGCTAGCCCACAAATTCTGCACCAAGTTCTTCTCGCCAGCAAAGGTAGCAAAAATGCGGCATGATATCTCTATTTTCAACCAAGGTGAGTCCGAATCATTTGAAGAGGCATGGAATCGTTTCAAGAATATGTTAAGGAAGTGCCCGCAACATGGTTTTGACAAGAAGACACAAATTCGATTTTTCTACACTGGACTACTTCCATCCTTCAAGAGCATGGTTGATTCCTCATCTGACGTGTCTATCTCCACGAGAACAATTGATGGAGCATGGGAGCTATTTGAGAGAATTGCAACAACTTCAGCCATGTGGTGTACAGATCGAGTGGTTCAGAAGAGATCGTTAGGGATTTATGAAGTAGATACTTATTCTGCACTATCTGCAAAGATAGACTCTTTGTTCCATAAGGTTGAGAGCATTTCACAGACCGCCACTTCTAAACAAGTCAAGAAGCCGAGTTGTGAAGAATGTGGAGCAGACCACAATACAGTTAATTGTCTAATTCTCGCACAAGGGGTCGAACATGTAGATTTTGTGCAATGGGGTCAATGCCAACAAAACAACCCACATTCGGAAACCTTCAATCAGGGCTGGAGAAAACATCCAAACTTCTCGTGGAGCAATCAGAATCAAAACAGACCATAAGGTCAATATCAGCAGCAGGATAAAAAGCCACCATTGGAAGAGATGTTTGAAAAGTTCATGGTAACAACCAACCAGTACATGGAAGCCAACAATTAGTTTATGCGAAAGACAGATGCAACTCTTCAAGATCAGAGTGCAGCAATCAAAAATTTAGAGACACAAATGGGATAGGTGGCAATCTCCATTACGGGTAGAACACCAGGAAATTTGCCCAGCAACACTGAAATCAACCCTAAGGAGCACGCAAAGGCTATAACAACTAGAAGTGGAGTACAACTACCGGAGATATATGTCAAAAGATTGGTAGCTAGCAAGGAATCAACACCAACCTCGGATGATGAAATTCTGGAACAAACTGGACAAACAACAGGGAATGTGGGCAAGGAAAATTCCAATACACCACGGGATGCCATTCCTATCAACCCTCATGAGCCTCCTATTCCGTTTTCGCAGAGATTGAAAAAGCACAAATTGGATCAGCAATACAGTAAATTTCTTGAAGTCTTCAAGAAACTACATATCAACATTCCATTTGCCGAAGCACTTGTTCAGATGCCAAGTTATGCAAAATTCTTGAAGGATATCCTCTCCAACAAGCGAAAGATAGAAGAACACGAAACAGTGATGCTAACTGAGGAGTGCAGTGCCAGAATCCAGAGAAAGTTGCCTCCAAAACTAAAGGATCCAGGGAGTTTTACTGTACCTTGCACTTTTGAAAATTGTCATTTTGATAAAGCATTGTGTGATTTAGGTGCAAGTATTAATTTAATGCCTCTATCTGTTTTCAGGAAACTCGGCTTGGGAGAAACTAAGGCCACAACGGTTACATTACAGTTAGCAGATAGATCCCTTACACATCCAAGAGGGATGATTGAAGACGTATTGGTCAAAGTGGAGAAGTTCATATTTTCAGCTGATTTCCTTATCTTGGATATAGAGGAAGATAAGGATGTTCCACTTATATTGGGGCGACCTTTCCTAGCTACTAGAAGAGTAATTGTTGATGTTCAAAAAGGGCAGCTTATATTGAGGCTTGACGAAGAGCAAATCTCGTTCAACGTGTTCAAGGCAATGAAATTCCCGACTGAGTCGGACAGCTGTTTCCAGATTGATGTAATTGACAGAATAATTCAAGATACATTTCAGCTACATCATCCTTCCGATGCTTACGAGGCGTGCATTGCACATTCTCAATCCACTCACACTGATTCGAGTGAGATTGAAATATGTGCACGATTTTTGGAAACTAATCCGCCATGCATGCGCAGACGCTACTTTGAAGAACTGGAACCAGGACTACACAGTCAGTGCCATCTATTCAGCAACCTCTCAAATTGGAACTCAAGCAACTGCCACCACACCTGAGATATGCTTATCTGGGGGAATCTTCTACACTTTCGATTATTATATCAAGTACTGTCAGTGAGGTGGAGGAAGAGAAACTACTTCGGGTGCTAAGGGAAAACAAAACAGCCATTGGATAGTCGATTGCAGATATAAAGGGGATCAGTCCGTTGCTATGCATGCACAAAATATTCATGGAGGAAAAATTCAAGCCAAGAATTGATGGTCAGCGGAGGTTGAATCCACATATGAAGGAAGTGGTTAGGGCTGAGGTATTGAAGTTGCTCGACGCAGGCATCATATATCCAATATTTGATAGTGCTTGGATCAGTATAGTACAAGTTGTTCCCAAGAAAGGGGGTATCACAGTGATAGAAAATGAAAAAAATGAGTTGATTCCTACACGAACTGTGACTGGATAGAGAGTTTGCATTAATTACGGCAAACTAAACGCCGCTACTTGAAAGGATCACTTCCCAGTACTGTTCATTGGTCAGATGCCGGAAATACTAGCCGGGCATTCACATTATTGTTTTCTGGATGGATATTTCGGGTATAATCAGATTTCAGTAGCACCTAACGATCAGGAGAAGACAACTTTCACTTGCCCATACGGTACCTTTGCATACCGTAGGATGCCGTTTGGTTTATGTAATGCTCTTGCAACTTTTCAGCGCTGCATGATGGCTATCTTCTCAGATATGATTGAGAAATTCATCGAGGTCTTCATGGACGATTTCTCAGTGTTCGGGTCTTCATTTGATGAGTGCTTGGAGCATTTGAGTCTTGTGCTACAGAGGTGTACGGAGACTAACTTCGTATTGAATTGGGAGAAATGCCACTTTATGGTACAGGAAGGCATCGTGCTAGGACACAGAATCTCAGCAAAGGGTATTGAAGTGGACAAAGCAAAGATTCAGGTAATCGAGGAATTACTGCCGCCTACATCCATGAAAGGGGTTCGTAGTTTCCTCGAGCATGTTGGTTTCTACAGAAGATTCATCAAGGATTTCTCAAAGATTACTAAACCGTTGTGCTGTCTGTTGATGAAAGAGTCCACTTTTGAGTTCATAGATGAATGTCTGCTTACTTTTAACACTTTGAAGGAGAAACTGATCTCTGCACCCGTGATCATTACGCCAGATTGGAATCTACCATTTGAATTAATGTGCGACGCCAGTGATTATGCTGTTGGGGCTGTCTTAGGACAACGAAGAAATAAGATATTTCACGTGATTTACTATGCAAGTAGACCTTGAACGAAGCTCAACTCAATTATGCCACTACAGAAAAAGAGCTCCTTGCCGTAGTCTACGCCTTTGACAAATTTCGGTCATATCTTGTGCGATCAAAGGTCATCGTTTACATAGATCACGCTGCTATTAAGTACTTGATGGAAAAGAAGGATGCAAAGCCCCGTCTCATTCGTTGGATACTGTTGCTTCAAGAGTTTGACTTGAAAATCAGGGATAAGAAAGGCAGTGAAAATGTAGTGGCAGACCACTTATCTCGACTCAAGGCCACAGAACAGACAGAAACTGTGGAAATCAATGAAGTCTTCCCAGATGAACATATTTTTGGTTTGGGAGAGGCACCCTGGTATGCAGACATCGTTAACTACTTAGCCAGATCTATCATGCCGCCTGATTACTCCAATCACTAGAAGAAGAATTTTTTCTCTAAATTGAAATATTATTTCTGGGAAGATCCCATCCTATACAGGCGGGGTACAGATCAAATTGTTTGTCGCTGCGTACCTGAGGAAGAAGTGCCTTTGATAGTAGAACATTGTCATTCATCTACATATGCAGGGCATTTTGGTGCTTCAAAAACAGCAGCGAAGATCCTTCAATCCGATTTTTATTGGCCTACACTATTTAAAGATGCTTTTGAATTCGTGAAAAGGTGTGACCGATGTCAACGTACCGGAAATATATCTAGGAGAAATGAAATGCCTTTGAATAGTATCCTAGATGTGGAATTTTTCGACGTTTGGGGGATCGACTTCATGGGGCCATTTCCCCCATCCTTCTCTAATCAATACATATTAGTGGCTGTGGACTACGTATCAAAGTGGGTAGAGGCCGTTGCATTGCCTACCAATGATGGGAAGGTGGTAATTGAGTTTCTAAAGAAACATATTTTTACCCACTTTGGAATACTGAGGGCTATAATCAGTGACGGGGGCAAACACTTCTGCAATCGTCAATTCGAAAATTGTTGGCTAAATATGGCATTAAACATCGTATAGCCACTGCATATCATCCCCAAACCAGTGGACAGATCGAAGTGTCCAATAGACAATTAAAGCGAATACTTGAAGTCACAGTAAGTTCATCATGAAAGGATTGGTCTAAGAAATTGGACGACGCCTTGTGGACCTATAGAACTGCATTCAAGACCCCTATAGGAATGTCACCATATCGACTGATTTTCGAGAAACCATACCACTTACCTCTTGAGATAGAACATCACGCTTACTGGGCAATGAAAAAATTGAATCTGGATTTGAAGGTTGCGGGTGAAAAACGTCTCCTACAACTTAATGAGTTGGATGAGCTCAGAATGGAAGCTTACGAGAATTCAAGAATCTACAAAGAGCGCACCAAGAAATGGCATGACATGTACATTCAGAGGCGTGAATTTATGGTGGGACAGAAAGTGCTATTCTACAACTCTAGGCTTAAACTGTTTCCAGGAAAACTGTGATCGAGGTGGTCTGGTCTGTATACTATTACACAAGTTTTTCTACACGGGGCAGTTGAGATCACTCACGATAGCAATGGGACATTCAAGGTCAATGGACAGCGTCTGAAACACCATTGGGGCGGCGATTTTTCAAAGGAAAAGTCTACCGTTCATCTTCGCCCATCAGAATGAAGCAACACGGTATAGTCGAGCTATCGACTATAAACTAGCGCTGAGTGGGAGGCAACCCACTATATCCTTTTATTAGCTTATTTTCCACGTTATTTTTAAAATTATTTTATTTCTGCATTTGCATTTTTTTTAGGGTCATCGGTTGTTCATGCATGCTACTTGGATCGAACTATCATCCCCATAATTTTCTAGGCATTACACACATGGTAGTTGAGTTTGAAACGATGTTGGGTGTTTGGGTGCACGGTTCACGCTTTTTAAAAAAAACAATAATATAAATTTTATGAGGGAAATATTTTTCTTTGCATTTCTGTGTTAAAAATAAAAATAAAAATTTGTCTATGCGATCGCATAGACATAATGTCTATACGACCGCATAGATAGTTACCCAGAATAAAAGGGGGAATATTTTTACTACTATGCGACCGCATAGATTAGTACTATGCGACCGCATAGTAGATCTCGGTCATGGTTTTAAACCACGACCGAGACATTTTCCCCATTCCCCCTTAATTTCCTCCCACACCATTCTCACCACTCTCCAACACACATCAACATGCCGAGCTTCACTCAACTCTTCACCCCATTTACTCCATCAATCAACATTCCACGTATCCAGTGCGAAGTCTATGTACGTTCCTCTTTTCTCCTTCTATGCATATGTCTTCTCTAATTTGTTTCGCCATGAGAATATGCTATTTAAACCTGATTGTGGGGGATGGGCAATGTTTTTCGTTGGTTTGGTGTATGTTACATTTGGTTTGTGTGGGGATTGGTGGAACATTGTCACTTTGGTATTGTGTAGGTTCTTTTTCAATCTTCCATGCTACGTGTTCGATGAATTGCCTACGTGACAATTGAAGTACATTTTGCGCAATTTCGCACTGGGCATTTTGAGTACTTGCATCCCCATATATGTGAAGCCCAATTGCCATCAAAATTGAGCTCGACACACTCACGCACCAACCACTCACACATTAAGGCACACGTGTTAGGTTCACGTCACCTCATCGCACCCACTTCGTCCCTTGCGTTAGGTACCCGTACGACGTCCAATGAGCTTGAAATTTGAATATGTGTCACTCGACACTACATACTTTCATATGCTCGGAGGTTGCTCGAGAAAATTTCAAGTTTTCTCGATGATGTCCGGGGGCCAACATGCACACTTACTCATCGGATTACTTGATTCATTTTGGTTATTTGGACCTATGTTTGTGTGTAACTTGTTCTTTTACCTTCGTTGGACGTTCTTGAGCATGTTTTCTTGGCATTTGCATACTACCACATTCACAACCACTTGAACGACCGTGTATCACATCCCTTCTACCTTGCAACGCATAAGCACATGGCATGTCACGGCACCCTACGTCCCACACTTTCCACTATTAATTAACATATCGAACGAAGTCCATTTGCATTGAAATTTGAATATGTGGAAGATCTCACTGAATGCTCTCATATGCCGGACCCTGCTCGGGGGAATATCGATATTTCTCGACGATGTCTGGGGCCGAACATGCACACTCGGTCATGGATATGATTTTTTTACATGTGTTTGTTGTGGCCTATCTTTCCAATTTTTCACCTCAGCATTCTCTTTACACATGCCTCTTTGTCATATTTTGATACGAACACACCATGGTACTCTATATGCTTGTTGAAGCAAGTTTGGGGGGTTTGTAAACTGTTTGTCTCGCTTACCTCATTCCCTCTATCGTTTTCATTCCTGCAGTTTACTGACTACTGTATCTTTAACTTTGTAGGAAGCCCCCAAAGCGTACATCAAAGGGAAAGGAGAAAGTTGGTTCCACATCTGGCACAGCCCGGACTAGGAATCCCGAAGGGGGAGTCAGGCGTTTTCTTTCTTCCGACCAAGCAGCCCGCTATGCCAATGTTATCTGGGAATGAGCGCTTATCCCCGAAAGACCAGGTAAATTGGATGATTTCCCAGGTTTTGAACTGGTTTATCTCATCCACAACTGCGGGTGGGAGAAGGTGATTGAAAGATCACACCCCGTCTATGAAAACTTGGTACGGGAATTCTATGCAAATTTCAATGCTGAAATAGACACACCGGGATCTGACCATTTGCATCATATTTGGGTTCGGGGCAAATGGATCATGTTTTCACCTGAGGTAATACATGACTACTATCATCTCACCTGGGCAAATGTAGTCCCGATCCCGCATGATTTCAACTGGGTTGAAGTAGCTGAAGTTTTATTGGGACGGGAAAATGCTTGGCCGCTCTCTACTGCTGATTGGTATCATATTGACCTCCCTCACTCCATCTATCGCCATCCTTTGGTTATTCATCTGCCACAACATTGAGCCGATCTCCCATCGGACGACATTCACCGATCAGAAGGCAGGCTTTATTTACCACTTAGTTCGGGAGAACAAAATTGACTTGGTCACCTATATTTATAATTAGATACACGTTATAGGTGCATGGGGTGACAGGCACACATCACTGATATTCCTGAGCCTGATAAGTAGAATTTGTAGAGCGGCTAGCATACAAGTTCAGCCAGGGGAGGCATCGGAGAAATCAAGTCCTTTTATCAAACGCCTCACACTCGAGGCCCAGGATCGCGCCAGGATTAAACATCAGTAGAAATTGGAAAATGAGCACCGGCGATAGCAACAGGGTGTAGAGGGACAATTAGCTGCGGACTTTGAAATGCCACAGGCTCCACCACCACCAGTTGACTTAGACACCCAATTATTGCGGCAGATGTTTGCTACTATGACTGGACACGGCCGAGACATGCAGCAGCTTCAGCAATCCTTTGGGGCACTGACTACCACAATTCAGCAGGTGCAGACAGATATGACATCTGCACGAAACTTCGCATCCACTGCCAGCAGTGAATCCATCGTAGCATGCCGACAGATGAGTACCTTTGATGGGCGTCTGGACATGTACGTTAGCCGGATAGACGGTATACAGTGGCGGGTGACCGAATCTTGGGACGGTCTAGGGACTTTGGAGACGAGGGTTTAGGCCATGCAGATGGAGCAGACCCAGCAGTCTACCATGTTGAGGGAGATCTTATCTCGCCTTTCCTCTCCTTCTAGCGATAATGATACCGGGCCCAGCTTTCCTTCCCAACCACCATTTTGATCAGGGAAGTATTGTTTATCCCATTTTGATTCTTCATCTTCATTTTCTCTTTAAAACTTCTGTCATTAATCTTTTGTTTATCTTACATTGAGGACAATGTATTAACTAAGTTTAGAGAGGGTGACATAATTTATTTCACATCTTTATCTGTGTTCATCATTACCTTTTTTTTTATTATTATTGCATGCATGATGAGTGAAAAAATAATATATATATATATATATATGCATGCTTGTGTGAGCTTAATAACCTCGTTCGCTATGATGTCATTATTGGACTAGTTTAAACTGCAAAATTTTGGATTTGGTGATAATTAGACTAACTGATACTTGTTGATGCAATACTTGACATTATCTATACACGCTATTCATGCTTGACATGTTGGGTGAATGAATGGATTTTGAGCATAAACCAGGAAAAGAATGATAACCCTCTATTGAGTTAACCCATAAACTACCTAAAGACAGTTTGGTAATAGTTGAGCTATTATAAGAAAGCATTGAGACGAGTGGAGGCTCCGTGCATGAAATTTACTGTGTGGATTGCCTAGACCAGTGGGGTGAAGATTAGGTAAAAATCTTAAATTAGGGGGTGGTTTTGGAAACTAAGTGTCTAGAACAACAAGGGCATAAGATAAATTTGAGCGAATAAGACACTTCTTTTCATGTCTTTATGACTTGAGCAAGTAAGCCTGTAAAGATATTTCAAAATCTGGTGCCCTAAGGTCAGTTGGCTTGGGAGTCCCGGCCTAAAGTTCGCTAAAAGGGTCATATAGAAAGCAAGAAAGAAAGAGGTTAATAAAAAGTTATCTGATCGAGCCTTTATAACTCGAGTGAATAAACCTGCAAGGGTTTAAAACCTTGTGCCCTAAAGCCAACTGGTTTGAGAGTCATCGGTCTAAAGCTCGCTAACGGGGTTATAAAGAAAGCAAATGAGAAGATGATATATATAAAAAAAAAAATGAAAAGTGAGAAAAACAAAAAAAAGAGACAATAACATGAAAAAAAGCCCTTAGACATTTGGTTGAGGAAACTATACCTTTGAGGCAAGGCAAGTAACCTATTTTAATCTTGAGTGTCGAAGTAATCAAACTTGGGAGAGCCTTCACTTGTTGAAATGTAAACTTGTGATAGTAACATTAATCTAAACTACGAGAGGGAGAGGACTATAGCTATGTAAACTCCTAATTTTAAAACATAACCCCGAGATAATTTAGTGAAAATAATAAGTTTGGGGGGTTTTGCATCTCTCGAGCGAGCAAGGACACATTTGACCACTTAGGGTCGGGACTCAAACTCATCATGAACCCAATACGTTAGCATGAATTCACACACACACGTCAAGTATGCATTTGACAGGTAGAGGTTGATGTCATGTTTGCACAGATAAATTTTTAAATACTCAGTCCAATCCTGAGCCACAACAGGGTATTAAGCCATGTTTGTTCATAATTAAGTCACTATCTTGTTTGAGAACAAACAATAATTCAATTTTGGGGAGTTTGATAAGTGTGTTTTTACACATTTATTTAGGTCACAAACATGACTTAAATATGAGCAAAATGATTGAATTGTGACTTAATCTTGTACAGTTGTGAATTGTAGGAAACAACGATGAACAGGGTGAAATTCAGGAGAAAAGATGCGAAAAACGACTAAAGTGACGCAAAGTGAAAGTTTAGGGACCAAAAGTGCAAATATCCAGAAGTTGATCTGATGAACAAATCGAGAAATCTATTGGGCCAATTACCAAATTGAAGATTTTGTGGGGTGATGAAATGAAAAGAATGAAGAGAAGATGCTAAGAAGTGAAGGATGCAAGTTGGAGGACCAAAACGCAATTTCTCCATAGTAGATAGTATTATGCGACCGCATAGTATTATCTTCTATGCGGTCGCATAGCACCATACCGAAAGAAAAAAGGGGTGAAAAATTCCTTCTATGCGACCACATAGAATTACTCTATGTGGTCGCATAGAACAAAAAGTTGAAGAAAATTTTGGTTTCCTTTTTCTTCCGAAACTCTTATGGAAACAAAATTTTAGGGTCCTATAAATACAAAAACTCGACCAGAACGAAGGGGACGCCATTTTTACATGTTTTTGGGAGAATTTGAAGAAAAAAGAAGGGAGAAAACAAGAGATAAACACCGCGCCAATTGAAGATAGGAGTGAATATTGATTCGAGTGATGTCGTTTCTTCAAATACTTTTAAATTTCGTTCTTTTTAACATGTTAGGCTAAATTTATTACTACTAGAAAATCGATGAACCTTGTAATACCACATTTAATTATTGTTTTGGATTTTTGACGTATGTAAACACCAATTCCGGAATTGATTGATTTATTTCGTCTTTATTTTCATATAATTATTGTGCACGTGATTATATGAATGTGGTGACCTGTTTTATGCATTCGAAAGAAGGAAAATAGGTTCGACATAGTATAAATCGTCATAGGGTCCGATAGAGGATAGAAATATACCTCTATGCCTTGTGTGAATCAATTGATATTCGTGAATTATAATGCATGTCGGTATATTAGTATTCATCATAGAAATATAGTCGAATCATATATTGGGATAGGTTTGACATTGCTCGAGAGAGATAGCTAAATTAAAATAGGAATATCGATTCATCTTTTGTGGACTTGTGTGTCAAATTTGCATAAATAACTATTGACGGGTATTGCTTGGGGATTCGTGATCCTAGTGAGTTAGAACATTCAATAATTCTATAAAGTTTTAGTTAAATTGCATCCAAGTTACTTTGAACTTTGTATAATCCTTAGTCAATAATTGCATCAATGATTACATTTTGTTAGTTAAATTACAAGAACGCAATTTGCTTATCGTGTTTCGGTTAAGATCATATTAGATTAATTTGAACTAACTCAATCCTCATGGGATCGATACTTGGACTTATAGTCCATTTTACTACTTGTTAACGAATCGTACACTTGCGGTAGGTTTTGATTCGAAACAAATAATTTCGTGAACACACGCCAACCAACTTACTGAACTCCTAAATTTTTTGTAGAACCCATTTCGAAGGTGGATGTCCAACTTCAAACACACGAGCTTCTGAATTTTCCTCTCTTTGATAGCCCTCCAGATGATCAAATGACCGTTCTTTCTCTTCCACCACTTGTATAATGTCACTGTCGTTGTCTTCCTTCTTAGCACCATCTACCCACAACGTCAAAGCTTTTTCTGTCCCCATGTCGTTTTCTTTTGTTTTCCTATTATAAGTGTTTGTGATCCTTGATGTCAAATATGTCGCGTCGTTTTCTTTCACAATGCCCATTGTCATCGTCTCCAAGTTCTCCATACTCGACCCCCCTTCCTTAGACAGCAATTCCACCTCTCGTTCTACTGCAATCCCTGTGTCTACTTCATTCCGATTCAACCCCACAAGTCAACCTCGTTGTCATTTTTGTAGTACCCCGCTTCCATCCTCTCCCGAGACTCACAAGGTTCAACTCTTCACTGCTTTTCATGTACTGTAATTGATGATATCTACTTATGAGTCTATCCCGGTATGTATATTTCACCGATTGGATCCTCATCCATCCTAACCCCACACTTGTGACAGCGTACCAATTTCAAGGGGCCCGTTTCAGGCCCACTTCCAACTAGCCTAAGTAATTCTTCCAATGCTACTTTCAACTCCTGGACACAGGCCATTATTTCAGCCTTGTTCAAACAAATGTCGTGACCTTCACTAACACTGACTTTAACTGTCCTTTCCTTTTGCTGTAGCATCCGTTGGTTGGCATGCTTTGAGCTCCGTGGATTTGCTGTAATTTCAGCATAAGTCATCCTTTGTATGTTTCATTCATTCGCTGTTCGACGTTTGGCCTTATCCCTAGCAACAAATGAATCAACAACTGCTTGAAACACCTATGAGACCAATGCCCATCCCTCTCTATTTGCACCTTCCGGCACCATGACAACTCCTTTCCGACACCTCTCCCATATTGTGCTATCATCAAATACCTACCTCAGCGGTTCACACACCCTTGTGCCAAGAAAGCTCTTGAAGACTCATTGAATTTAAAGACACAATCCTCCAGTTCACTTGTCATCCTCAATCTATCCACCATATTCACCATCCAAAGTGCGCCATACCTCCCCATATAAAATGAATATGATAACTTTGAACCCCATTCTGTCATCTTAACAGTACTGGAATCATTAATAGATACTGCGAAGTCCTTCACCTCCACTCTGAAACGATGATTGAAAGCCATACTACGCATTTTCGCCAACTTTTTTCCCCGATTGTGTACAAGCTGTTCATCAGACAGAAGAACGGACAAGCCAAATGATCTCGGAGTAGCGGGATGCGTCTAGATCATCTTCGACGGTAGCGCATGGCCCACACGAGTCGGTAGACGCGCGATGGGAGCGGCGCATGTGGGAGACAATGCGTCGGCAGGGGTCGTCGGTCTCTGCTGAGGCCTCCGATGTGGCGCGTTTCCCTGAAAAATGGTCGGATCTAGCAGGATCTGCCGTGCACTCCCCAGATCTCTCCCTTCTCTGTTGAGTTCTGCCTTCTTTCCACTTGGACTGCCTCCAGTTGCATCGCCCCCAAACGCGTCGAGGATAGCTGAGGAGAACTGGGTAGCGGTTGGGGAGGCCGATTTGTGGTGTGAGGCCGTTTTTGTGGTGTCTACCAGGCAAATGGTCATCGTCGACGCCGGTAGGTAAGGGTGGTGGGTGGGTTAATTTGGATTGTGGGGGGAGCTCCATCCGATTCTAGCAGACACAATAAAGACTCCTTAGGTCAGCATAGTTATATTCCATAACCCATTAGTGACACCACTTACACTAAAGCGTAGCGATAATAAGTGTAATTAAATTTAATTATGGCTTACTATAAATAATGTGGGAATAAGAAACGTTATTATGCTCAGCAGTAGAAGTGGCATTATGAATTGATAGAGTGCCGTTTAAAAGACAAAATTTAAATAAATAAATCTATCCCTTCTATAACAACTTAAAATGAGGTGCGTCGATATGGTATCATAGCAAAGATCTCAATTCAAGAGTCTTGTCGCCACCCGTTTATGACAATTGATATTTGTCAACATGCTAGGCCTTGACGATGAACGAACCTGTCCACAGCAAGATTCTGTTTGTGTTTGATGATAATGGCAGTAGAAATCTCGATGCTTTTGGCGGGATAGCAAATGTGAGGTGTGGGCATTGGCACCTTGATCTAATGTGGTTAAGGCTATTATAAACCAAACCAAAATCTTACAACATTCCACCATTTTATACCTCAATCATGCAGTTGCTGATTTTGCTGAGGCAGTGGCCTCAAAGTTGCCTGTTGATACTTTGCCATTTTCTGATAGCCCAATTATGAAAGTGTAATGGCTAAGTTTGTGAGGGCTTATTGATAATGAAATTCAAATCAATATGTAGGTTGTATTCTTCATAAATTCTGGAACAGAAGCAAATGAATTATCTATTACTTTGGCGCGTTTATACACAGGTTGTCATGATATTTTATCGCTGAGGAATGTGTATAACGGAAATGCAGCAGGGACCATGGCTGTCAATGAACTATGTAACTGGAAATTCAATTTTGCACAGGTACAAATGCAATTCCTAATTATCTTGTTGTGGCAAGTGGACTTGTCTCTCACGTTAAGGATGAACTGCTGTAAATCTGGGTGAATTAGTTTAATTCCGTGTGTTCCTGATTTGGTTTCTCTAGTGTATCACTAATCTACTTGTTTCACTGCAAGTAAAAGTTTTGGACAAAAAGTAGACAAATGATGTGGTAACTATTTGAATGATTTTCCCTAGATCCTTTATCGTGTACTTGGTAGGTTGGAATAAATACTACTAGATCACCATGAAGAAAGACACTAAAATTTTGTTCATTACAGTGTCTTAGATTACTAATGAAGAGGAGATTCGCATGACTTTTTCACAAATTGTTTCTTTACAAGGCAGGGAGTTGCCTGGATTATTTAGCTCCTAGTACATCAGAAATGTATGACGCCTTTGTATGCTGACAAGGTTCAGGTTGTATTTGCTCGCTTTGGTAGCCATTTTGGGGGATTTGGGGTCCGTGGTGTTGTGCCTGAAATAGTTATAATTACTTAAGGTCTATTATCTATAGATGAAGAGAAAACGCCCTAATTCTTCCCCAAGATGTGCATCACTTGAGCTTTGTTTCTTATTCTCCTTTTGAGTGCGTGGTATTGGAAACAGAATTCCTCTTGGTGATGTAGTAACTACTCCTGAGATTGCTGAGGTCTTGACTCATTGAACTTACTTTAACACTTCTGGAGGTAATTCTGTACGTAGTGCAGTGGGACTTGCTGTTCTCAGGGTGATCGAAAGAGAAACTTCAGGAGAGTTCTCATGTTGTTGGATCCTACCTCAATGCCCTCAAAGCCAAGAGTGAAAGTAAAGTTTCCGTTCAAGTGTCTCATTTAAAAGCTTAAACTGTTAGACATAAATAAACATTTATTTTAGATTAATCTTCAACATGCTCCCTCATGTTAAGGCCAAATCTAAAGGCCTGATATGTACATAACTTTCAAATGGGTGTCCTGGAATCCTTTTCCCCGTAGTAGATGTCACTACCATTATATGGTGAATCTCATCTGCAAAGGCATAATTTGTTAACTATCCATTTTCTTTGGCTGATATCTTTGTATGCAGTTATAGCTGGCGTGAAGGGAAGAGGCTGAGGCTCGAGTTTGAGCTAGTCACAAACTGTCAACTGAAAAATCCTGCTAAGGTTGAAAAACTGCATTTGATGGAGCAAAAAAGGTATCAGTTTGTCTTGGTGTTAAGATTATTTCTGTATCATTCTTATGAAACAATTAACTTCTATTCGACATGAAGATGTGGGATTACTGATTGGAAAGCGAGGTTACTATGGAAATGTTTTCAGAATTACACCTCCATTTTGTTTCTCTAAGGCGGATTCTGGTAGGTTTTTACTGCATATTTTCCACACAGCTTACGTGCTATTTTGTTTGACCTGAAAAATAACACATTCTATTCTCTATGTAAACCGTTTCTTTCAATGCAAGACTTTCTTGTGGATGTGAGGGACAGTGCAACGATGAAGTTATGATGGCCCTACTCTGGACGAGTCATCCGGCAGAAAAGACAGATCTTTCTCGCAGGACAACTAGAAGTAGAAGCCTGCTAGGGAAATTTAATGCAAGGAGTCTACAAATTGATTTCCTTCTTGAATCATAGTAACGAAAACTTTTACTTCATCAGAATGAATTGTGTAATGAGCCCGCTCTCGAGAGAAGTGAAAAATGTCTCCTACATCCACCGGGAAACGCCCCCTGGAGGCTATTATTCACGATCAAGTCAGGAAACGAAAATTTACGGTACTCAACACGACACTGTTTTTGCTCTAACAATATACTCACATGCAGGCTGATACATTCAAGAAAATAATAAGCATTCAGTTTAAACGACTGCATAACAACCTAGGTCGATCATCAGTAACCGACCTGTAACCCGATAAAATCTCATAAACAGCTGACCAGTACTCTGTCAACCATTGGCATGGGGACATTTGCCCTTTGGGTAGAGTCATTTGCTTGATTAGCTGTTGATTAATGAACTAATGCAATAAAACTTGTGTCTATCTATGCACTGATATTTCTTCTTTATAAAGCAAAAATGTAATTGTAAAAGTTCCTTATGTTATAGCCCTAGAACCAAATGAAACTAAGCCCCATCAATTTATTTTTTCCTAACCACACTTCCAATAAAAGAATTTTGCATGTGGACCCATAATTTTTCCCTATTTTTTAATCACATATTCTCTAAAAATATTAGTTTCCACAAAATCTATCCTACATATATATAAAAGAGCGAAAGTTTTCCAAGGACACGTGTTGCAATTTCCCTTCGTCTTCCTTTTTTTTTCTCCCTTTCATTCGTTACTTCATGCAACCATCGCTCAAATATCTCCTCATCCCACTCTACAATCCCATACCTCCAACATCTGATCAAATCGTGACCCAAAAGTTCATTTGCAAGCACGGCTCTACCTCTATCCAATTCCGTCCAAAATTCCAATACACATGACCAAACTCCATCACAAACTGTTTATACAATCGAAAACGAGCAATTCCATGGTCACATATCATTAGGAAACATTCTATGCAAGTATATGTTTATTGTACTCTCATGTAAGCATTTGCTTTCTATTTCTATGAATTCTGCTTTTCAATTTTTTGTTCTCTCGAATTAATTATTATTTTTCCTAAATTTTTAATTGATTATTGTGTTTCATTTTCATTACAGCCAAGCCATGGTATTAATTTTGTTCAAGTATAGCTTTGACATCATGGTGAATTCTAACTTCTGAGATAATTTTGTAAGAACTATACTATTGGAATTTATTTCAGAAATTATTCGGTTCTTAAATTTGTTGTAAAATCTTAAGTTAGAGGTGTACGAGGAAAAGCGAGAAATGCTTGTAAATTTGATACTTGCACTTTCATCTATTCTCTTTAGTGTAAAATTAAAGGGATGCAAAAGGGCAGAACTTGGGAATAGTAATTATTAGACAAGATCAGAAGAAAGGGGTAGACTCTAGAGTTTCTGCTGGTTTTGGATGGACTCAGAGATGGAGATTAGTTTAGGGATGACATTGTGGAGATAAAATTCGTCTCTGGAGTAAGCTGGTAAGCCGGAGTTGGGAGTGGGCTTTGTCTGAGTAGAGTTACTCATCGGAAAAGGCGGAGCGCACTGCGCTACGCAGAGACATGGTCTTCACACAGCTCGGACACATCACAGCTCCATGCTGCACGGAGATGTACAGAGACATGGTAGCTCCATGCAGTGTGGAGACATATGGTCTTCTTTCTGCTCCAATTTTTCCCTCCGTTCTTCAAGCTAAGAACACCCTACTAAAACTTCATCTATACCTTAATCCTAAAACTTGTAGCTCTCATTTCTTCTTCTCCATGCATTTTTTCTCAACTTCCCGATTTTTGGAGAAATTTTAGGACTATTAGTTTTTGATGAAATTATAATCAAATTTGATTGAAAATGTGTCAATGAACAAAACCCAGCAGCAAAGTTGCTAATGTGGGGGCCAATTTTGGACAAATTCCTTCATTTAAGTCTTTGTTTATGCATTGTTTCATTTTTTAGTAAGTTTTGTTTTGGTTATATCTTGATTAATTTAAATCGAATTTGAATTCGATTTGTTAGAGAATAACCCTTAAGATTATGACTCTTAATTTTAGTCATTATCTTGATTTTATCCATTTTTGGGAAAAAATATTTTTTTATTATTTTTTAATTTTTCATATTTTTCTAGAGTTTTCGCTATAAAGCATTGTAATTGATTGACTGAAATTTTTTGGGAGTTTTTTTTTATTATTATTATTATTATTTTTTATTTTTTATTTTATTTTATTTTATTTTTTTTTTTTACACTAAGGTGACTTGGGTCATATGATTTTTTACTTGTGATTACAATGGCAATGAGAGAACAGGAACCACTGGCTCTAAAATTCCTCTCTTTAGTGATAGTCAAGAGGTAGATTGAGGCTTGGCTGTTGTTTTTTATCTTGTTTTGAACACATTATTGTCATTTTATGAGTTGAAAATTTTGATGGAGGACTCACCAATTAACAAAAATCCCAGCTCAATTTTACTCTTTAAAGAAGGTTTTAATACAGGTAAGACAAACTAGAGCCCGATAGGACTAATTATTTGTTGCCTAAATATTTATTTTTCGATTTCCTCTTGGAATGGAGTTTTGTTTTCATTACCTCCTCTCTTTGGAAAAATCTACATTTTTTATTTGTAATTTTAGTGAAAGCTACATTAGTGCCTATACACACACACACGTATATATACAGATACATACATATATACATATACATATATATGTATATATGTATGTATCTGTATATATACATATGTACACACACACACACACACACACACACACACTCATATATTAAATGTATAGGTTCTTACATTAGAAATTTTTATTTCTTAAAATTTTAGAAACTGAATTTTCCATTGTCTGAATCAACTAGATTTCAAGCAAGTCACCTAGGTCAAGACAAAGATTGTTGGCTTGGATTGCTTCATGTTTTTAGTTTTACCATTTTCTTTTGGTAAAATTTGAGATTTTAATTGATGGGAGGAAGGTGTGCTTTCAAATACAACTCACTCAATTTCTTTGCAGCTTTCAGTAGATTCTCATCTCCAATCTGAGCCTACATTATTGTGTATCTAATGAAAAGAATGAAATGGTTATACATTTTTCTTCGTCCTTTCTATAACATGGAAGTCATATTCTTGTGTGAAAATAATCGTTCTGATCATATTGTAGATATTAGTGTTTCAATTTCTGCTATATAGCAAGTTATTCAAGAATCTGAGTACCATGCTTGGAATTCAATGCAATATTTCGTGTCTGCTGTCATTTTTAATGAGAGGATGATATTTCCAGTACCTAGAAATCGACAGAGGAGTCTAATCTCTTCTATTTTTAATTTTTTGATGTTTTTGTATCTTGTGATTAACTAAGTTCCCTAAATTTTCATCTTTACTTCATTGCCTGTTTGCATTTTTCATATGACAGTGTATGTGAGGATTTTAATTGACGGCAATCTAGATACAGATTCATGTATATTTGTATTACAAATTTATTTGTTTAGCCTTGAATATATCATTTGATCTTCACTTTCAAGTTCCATATATTCTTCAATTTCTGCAGTTGAAAGAAAGGACTTGCTCATCGAGGGAGGCCTTTTCTTTGTTTGTTGGTGTAAATAGAATGGTGCTCAATGTATATCTGTTGATTTTGGTTATTATTTAGTAAATCTTTACTTTTTAACAAGACTAGTTTAATGCCCGTGCAATGCACCGGCTGTGGTATTTTTGAGGTAATGTTAGCATCGAATATTAATGGGAAGTTAAATTATTCTAAAAGTTTATTAAATTTTCACATAAATCTTATAGAAGTTGGCATAATGATTAGTGAAATTGTATAAGGATAATATTCAATTAAGATTAACATGAAAGAAAACATGTGATTTTGTTCAAACATAGTGAACATGCTACAATGAAATGCCAAGCAGATAGTTTCAGGTGCACCTGAAGACTAACCTTAATATGTACTTTGCATTGAAATGGTTGTAGCTGCCTCAACATAGGTATTATATTTCTCAAAATTAAATCTCTCATGAAGGTGAATCCGAACCTCCTCAATTGCCCCAATTCTGGGGAAATTTTGAAGAGAAGAAGGAGAGAGATTTTGTCTCGTAGTTAAAGAGAAATTGCGGTTTGTGGAAACATTTCACCTTATTGATCTATTTATTGTTCAAGGCACAAATTCGATATTAATAAGGACGAGAAAATGATTAAATAATAGAGCACTTGGAAGTATCAAACCCAAATTATTTACAGTACCAATACTGTGAAAGGCTTTAATAAACAAATTAAGAAAAAATTAATTTACCGCCCATCTTGTAGTACATGGCTCAATACATAGTTTGTATCCACAAGTCTGCTACAAGGATTGCCAACATTAAATACATGCAAAAAAATGTTTAAATAATATCGATGATCATTTCGAAGAATTTTAATCAAAACAGCATCGCTATTTCAATAAAAATAAACCACAATGCATCCCAAAAAATTCATATAAACGCGTCTGCAGGGATAGTTGTGTATCATCAGACCTGATATTAAATGGGGGCATTGAGTGCCAAACAAATACTTCAGCACGACAATTCATTAAATAGCATTTATTATTTTTCAGAAATGACATGGAAAGTTCGTTATGTACAATTTAGACTTTGCCATCACTAATGCTGATAAAAATGAAGGACACTCACTAAGATTAGTCACTAAGATGTGTGTGAATTGAGAACATAATTTAAAAATAAGAAAAGACATGTAAAATGCACGCCAGTCAAACTATTGGCTAAAAAGCAAACAACTTCAAGTCTCTTATTTTAATGTACTTTTGCGAATTCTATATAACCGAATGGCGTGTGATTGAAAAATTCATTTTCACTAAAAATGATTATTCCAATATTATTTAGTAGGCCTGATCGATAGGGCAAAGTAAACAAAGCAGAACAACTTCATCATGACGATTCAATTTAGTAAACCATTAGTGATTAGCATAAATTTGGTAACATTTGCAATATGAACAACAACCCTATCGTAAAAGAAAACAATAAAATTAAACAAAGAAGAATAATTACCAATAAAATTTTGTTGGAGTGTTTCCAGGAATAATATCATCTTTTGTAACAATTTTTTTGCCAACTGAAGCAAACACTTCAAATAAGACCCAGAGTTCACCAGAATCGACTCAGCTTGTAATTTTCCATCATCTAAAGTGGGGAACAATATTTATAAATATTAAAATAAATATAGAAGTAGCATCTATAAAAAGACACCTGCATAAAAAAAACAGAATTACAGCCATAGCAACTAAAAGAGTTCTTACTTACAATTGCAACATCACACGTCCCTTCATGATATTTTTCTTACAAAAATTGAATTACTTCTAATGCGTTGGCCCTTTCATGAATATTGGAGCTTGCACCGTTGAACCGATATATCTTGTTTTTAGTGTCCAGAATAAAAAATCATCATGTCCAGAACAAAATATGACTGCGATACTTTGAAATCTCTCGTGTTAAGTAGTGTCTCATATTTGCCACCGAAGAACCTACATTTATTCCAATGTATAGAAATATTTAAAATAAATAATTTTGAAGCTATGAATAGAAGATTATAGATTGAATTTTGATAAACGACTCTTACTGTATTTTAATAATTTTACTGAATTTTCATAATTTGTTATGATTAGGACAAACATGGATGTAAAAAAATATTCATTATAACAGATATCCGTGACAATCTTTCATCTGTATAAACGTAATTTCTTTGGCGAAACTGCTTCTAATGGATATCCGAAAACGAAGCATTCAATGTATTTGAGAAGGAAAACTCCAAAATTTAGCCTATAGAAAAAATAATTTAAAGTTAGTTTATGTTAATGTTGTAAATATAAAATAAAATTAAATAGAAAATTAAATATTACAGTAAATTGTTGAGATACTTACCCATTATTTTGACAAGGTAGATGTGGTATGATTTTCAATTTCATATGCTTATTTCTATGTTTTCTTAAAGTTGGTTTGCCAAAGAAAATGTCCGTAGATACCAATAATGATTGTACTACAGTCAAAACTGGTTCTACACGCAATTTAATTGTGTCCGGTGTATGAATGTTGTGGCTGCAATCATATACATGAAATTTTCACTTTTGAAAGTCGACAAGAAAAAGAAATCAAGTGTTGCCTGAATATGCGAATGGAATCAATAAATAGTTGTATGTTATCCACGGACGAGCAGATACAGGTAATTCTTCTTTTATGTACTGTTGTAATGCATTGAAATTACTTGTACACTAGGCAGCTCCTCCTTTTATAATTGTATACCATTGAACACATTCATTCTCGAATCTAAGGTCCATGATTGCATATTTTTTAGAAAACATGGGAGATCCGTCGTGAATAAGCCTTCTCAACAGCTTTAATTCTATATCAATATGCTAGTAAAAAAATGTAAATTAGATATATTAATAATTGAGTAAAATTAATTATGATTACTAAAGTTGACTTACCACAATATTTATATCTTTCGTTTGATTTATCATATTTATCAGTGACAGTCTTCCGTATAGATTGCCGATTTCATCTTTCTAGTATACGCTGTAGAAGAAAAAATTAAATTGTCATCAAATAAGTAAAATGCAGATTATAATATTTAAGTTAACAAGGTTAAATTTGATATCTTACTCTGATGGATTTTGTGATATCCATTCTCTAATGTTTTTATATCTGTCGATGTTATAGTCTTCTAAAGTATTAGTTGACATTGTCGATGGAGATTGTGTTTGTTTTTGCTTACCTTTTTTTTTTCTTTCGTCGATCTTTCAACGTTTTCTGTATGTTCAGATGTTGAAGGGATTTCGAATTCAACTGAACTTGTATGAGGAGGCACGTCTCGTTGTACAGAGGCTACAATTGTTTTCATGTGTATTTCCAGTCAGATAACTGATTCTGCATATTTTGATTTTGTTCATAAATGTGAGACTTCGTTAAACCGAAACTGGTATCCACATAAGATTGCATGTTAGATTGTATGCCCTAGAAGTAGTCTTGTTGGTCTTTTTGCTGATGTTCAAAAATTGTTTCTGATTGTCAAGAATTGTCTGGCAGAGAGCTTCTTGCTTTTCAAAAATTATATGATACTGAGTTTCTTGCTTTGTTGATTCTTGAATCATCTGTGTTTTTAAGCTATCGTAGAAACCAAAGACATATTGTCTGTGTATATTGAACATCTGTTCCATATCTTGTTTAGTTACATAGTTTGAGCTGCCAGAAGAAGTAGATTCAATTCCATCTAAAGTGTGGATAGTTCTTTCTTGTGTATGTATGTTATCTGCTAGAATATGTTGTGTTACATTGTCGAATTCACCATTGACAATGTTGTCTAGTGTATGATGTTGGTTGTCAATTGGTAGCGAAAGATTTGTATACCAGAATATTTCCAATTCTGTTTCAATAGGATTTAGCGTTGCAATTACTGTAATCTATAATTGTAATAAAATATCAGATGTATTTTATTTATAAAGAATTAAACATATATTCAATTGTGTATTGAAATAAACACACTTCTTGAGCAGCCAAAAATTGTCTAATAACATGTTCTGTTAATATTATTTGAGGCTGCCATTTATGCATTTGTGGACATTTTAAGCTTGTACGAATACGATGACCGAATTGTCGTCTAATTTGAGAAAACGCTTCATATATTCAATACTGAAATATAAGTAAAAAGAAATATTAAAGTTTTTATATGATTAAATTATATGTAATGGGGAAAACAATGAAAGAAAAATATCTAGAATGCGAGCGGATAACCATGCAACGAATATTTACAATCTGTTTGGACATTTTGTTGTATTCTTCGTATTCTTTCGAGCTGTGATTCTTGTAATGAATTAATAAAACAAAATATGCCTTACGTCCCCATGGATACATAAGGAACTCATCAAGTTGTTCAACCATTCCAAGAGTTCTGAAATCAATGTATCTTCTAGTTGGTTTTAAAACGCATTCGACGAAGATAACTAATCTCAACTTAAATTTGTCTTCTCGATTTTAACACATATGAAACACTTCAGAAAGTCTTATCATAGTAATTCTCTTTGAAACATTAAAGTATTTATCCCTAAGTCGAGTATTACTAAAATTGAGATCAACAGTATCTTCATGGCATGGTAATCCAGTGATTAGACAAAATTCTTGCAGGCCAAAATGAGCTACATGGTCGTGTAATTGTACCCAAACTTCGTTATTTTTACCGCAGTTTATAAGTCTCATTATGAACTCATGTATTAATTTGCTGCTAAATTTTTCATTTTGCTTTTTATACATACTTTTGCAAATGAATCCATGGAATGGACTGCACAATAAAGAAGTTTGATCGTCTGCATCTATAAGTTTTACAAAATCTTTAAGATATTGATGATTTGCAAATTAAGTAATCGTAACAGAGAACCATTGATTTGGAGATAATGTGTATTCTAACGACATCTGTAAAAATTATTAAAAAAACTATTCATTAGTCAACATATTTATTCATATACTAATCTAACATAATTTTTTAGAAGCTGGCAATTTTTTTTTTTTATTATGACAAATGATATTTTACGTACTACAACTTTATTAAAAATAAATTTAAGATTATATCTATACTACTTGAAGCATTGTTTTTTGTTGTTGATCTGAAACTGTACATGTATTGTGACGGAAAGGATAGCTACTCACATTTTTATATTTGAAACTTAATAGTACAATATATAGATGAAAACAATATAATTTGCAGTATAAATATACAGTTTAAATAAATAAAATTTGTGAACTTTAATAATTACGCAATATATTTGAAAAAATGTTATACAAGAATTTATGAAATTGGAATAAGTCAATAATGAGCGGAGAAAAATAATTGTAAAAGATAATATTAAAAAAAAATATAACTATAAAAATAAGTAAAGTCAATTACAGAAATGAATAAAAAAAAATTTCTGTGTCGACATACAAGAACAAAATTATATAATAATCATTTCAATACTTTCGAACAAAATAAATAAATTTATATAATTAAAATTCAAACAATATATAATGAATTTGCTGCAATTCATTAATTTTTACATTTATTTTCCTCTCTATTCCTACACTGTAAGAATGAATATGTTATTACTATTCATTTGTAAAGTATTTTCATTTTTCCATTTTATCCTTCAATCCTATTTAAATTTTTTAACTTAATTAATATATCACTACTACTACAAAATTAATTTTGTAAATAATCTTATAATTTTTTTTACGTGATTTAGAAAATTTTCTGATAAACTTTTAAATTATTTTTAGTGTAAAAGGAGACATCATTTAAAAAATTTAAAATTTCAATAACAAGCTAACTTTAAAAATTCATCAAAAATTGTTCAGTAGTCGAAACCATAAATGTTGTATATTCGCTCAAAGCTCATTTCGAAAATTATATCATAGACACATCGAATGATTTAAATGAATATCCAAAATAGTTAAACGTATATCAAACGTGTGTTAAAAAATGAGTATAACTCCTTTTTTTTTAAAAAAAATCAATTATTTTCTTAACGTTTATTATTTCCGCGAGATAATTTTCTTAATACAGTTTACATAATTTTTTTATAAAAAGTGTATGAAGTCAATTTTTTTTATGTAAGATAAATATTTAGAACGATAGAAAGTAAGAGAATAACTATAATTGGCCAGGACGTGCGCGTCAAAAAGAGTTTTTCGAATTGAGGTCATGGGCGCGATTCTGATGACCGTAGCAAAAGTTATCGCCTAATTACCAAAAATACGTATAAAAAAAACTTTGAGCACTCCGAGCTGCGTGGAGTTGAACCACTCTACGCAGCGTGGAAGCAACTGATTCCACGTTGCACGGACTGTTTTTGACAAAATATCACATTAATAATCCATCTATTATTCTGTACGCAAGGATAAATTATTCAGAATAATGTTAGCCTAAAAAACATTTTGAAAATAAAAAAAATGAACAAGTCAACATGGCTATCTTAGAATTAACATACTGTAAAACTTGTTACTTGAACACTGCAAGATTGAGTTTGAACTGGCAAAAACTTTAATAGTGATCTATAAAAACCTTTTTGCATTTTGCATGATTTTCCTAATGTAATAGTATTGGTAAACTACTTATTCTCTATACGATAAATATATTCGAAATCTATTTTTATTGGAAAGAAGATTACCTTTTCTGGTGGTTCAACTTTGTTCGCTTTTGAAAACTTTGAAAGTTGAACAAAAATGTGTTTCTGTATGAAATGTGTGAAATGTGTCGTGAAAGGATGGTTAAATGGTTGAATGTGGGTGGTTAAATAGTTGAATGTGGGTAGGTAGGTTTTGGATAGTATTTTGAATGTTGGTAGATAGATGTTGGTTAGTAAATGTTGGTAGTTGAAATGTATAAATGTAAATTGTTTCATTTATTATTTATTTATTTTCTAATTTTTAATTTTAATTAGGGAGAATTTTTTTTTTGGTTTTTTTTTTTTGGTGTTTTTTACTTATGAATTATTTTCTTTTTGTTCTAGATTTTGTTAAATCGTTTTTGTTTTTTTCTTTATCTATATATGTAGAAGAGAGAGTCTGCATGAAAAGTAAAATTATACGTAGTTGTTGATGTAAGTTTATGGGAATATTTACTGAACGAAATAATTGACTGTATAAATTAAACAATTTGTTTAGAAGTTTATTTAAAAGCTAGGTAAGTAGACTTTGTTGAAAAATTAAAAAATGAAAAATGTGAGTATATTGAACTTGTGTTTTGAGATACGTAGAATTGAAGAGGAAACTATGTTTAAGTAATAGATAAACCGAAATATGTATTTAAGACGACTATTTTTTATTGATAGTAAAACGATACGATATAAGTGGTTAAACGGTTGAATGTAGTATGTATCCTGTTGTGAATTATCATAATACATAATTCTTTCTATGTAAAATCATTTAGATAAATGAAATTGGTTCTTCCTTTCATCATGTCTTATAATTATTAAGTTTATGAAAAAATGAAAATACTTTATTCTAACATTGTCTTTTCTTGATGAATTAGATATCCATATTTGAAAATAAACCATAAGTCAATTTCGTTTTTTACAAGCATGCAGTTAAAAGGAAATGAAAAAACAATCAAGAGGAAAAATTATAACAAATTAAGCTTTTTGTATTTGACTTACCAATGCAGTTACATAATTTATTTACTCATAAAGAACTTAGCTGTGTGGATTTCAAAACATTTGCAAGAAAATATAGTCATTCTTATGCTTTCATGTCTGGATTTCATATAGAAAAAAATGAAATAAATATTCAAAATGCAAATTGTTTTGATTTGTTTATTTTGGTAGATAGACGTTGGTAGATATATTGGTAAGTAATATTGATAGTTGGTAAGTAATTATTAGTAGTTGGAGTGTGTAAATTCAAATTGTTTGATTTATTATTTTTTTTTTGATTTTTAATTCTAATTAACTCAATTAATAAAAAAAATTAGGAGAACCCTTTTTTTTTTTTTGCATTTCTTACTTACAATTATTTTCTTTTTGTTCTTGATTTCGTTAAATTATTTAGTTTTTTTTTTAAATAAAAGAGAGAGTTTGCATAAAGAGCACAGTTATATGTAATCGTCGATGTAAGCTTATGGAAATATTTACTGAACGAGATAATTAACTATATAGATGAAACAGTTTGTTTAAAAGCTTATTTGAAAGCTAGGTAAACTCTATTGGAAGTAAAATAAATTAATAAATAAATAAATAAATAAATAAATAAATATATATATATATATATATATATGTATGTATGTATGTATGTATGTATGTATGTATGTATGTATGTATGTATAATTAATTTGAAAAATTACAAAATGGAATATGCAAGTATATTGAACTTGTGTTTTGAGATACGTATTTGATTAAGCAGAATTGAGGAGGAGATAATGTGTAACTAATAGATAAAGTAAAATATGTATTTTAGATGACTATTCTTTATTGATAGCAAAAGAAGTTTTATATATTAGTATCAGCCACGGTACGAGTACAATTCTGGGATTTCAGAGTGAGTATTTACATTTCTAACGACAAAAAGATACCAAAATATTTAAAGCAACCTGTTCTGTTTGGAAACCCAAAATCATATAATTGAATCTTAACCGAAGACTCATTAGTCTACTGGAGATTTATAGATTAGGTTGCTTGTAGAATCACAGAAGTGGCCACTATTAGATTGTCTACTGTCTCAAAACAGAACGAGCGTGAATCTTTTGAGTTGATGTTTTATCCAGAGCTAAGACATCAGTATCTTCAACGTGTTCATCAGTCTTCATTTTCTTCTTGGAATGAATTTCGATTTTTTGGTCTCGAGTTTGAAAGAGAGCCCTCATTGCATTTGGTGTAGGTACTTCGTCGGTATTTGTAGAATCTTGATTGTCTGTCATGTACATCTTCACTTTTCTTTTCGTAGACATTTTGTTCGAACTATCGTCAGTCGTTGCAGGAGAAGGATCCAATTCCATGATTATATTTGAAGAATCAACGTCAGTCGTTGTTGAAGAGTTGAATATGAAGATAATTTCATATCGGTATTCGGGTGGGTTTTGGCTTTTTGGTGTTACTTTTAGGTAAAAAAGTTGTTCTTATTCGTTCTCAGTTCTTATGAGATATTTTAGTTGTGTATCCACATCTTGGAATACTCAAATTGTACTCAAGGATAATGTGTTGAAGTATATGGAAATAATTATTAAAAATTTAGTAGTATTTGGAGTTAACCTTTTCAAAATGGTTCATAATTTCAAAGACAGTTGCTTTCAGTAAAGTGTCTGTCGTTTCTCCTATCATGGTTGCATCCAAGCCACCAGATTTGTCTTCAATATGTATAAAAGCAGTTACCATATATAGAGAAGTTAATTAAATTACATACTAAGTTTTGTTGAATGAAGTATTGTTTTCAATAAATAGTTAAATAGAGGCTTAGAGGTACATGTTACCTTGTTATTGCTTTTACATGTTCAAATTTGCAGAAACGACACTTATGAATTTGTCCAAAGTCTGCACTTGACGTTTTCTTACAATTGCTACATGCCATATACCAAAACCTTTCGTTCATTGAAGTAAATTTCCATTGCGCTTTAACCCAATAGAATTTTTTCTGCATAAGAAACGTTTCTACATATATATATATATATATAATTAATTAATTAAACATTTTCAAAATTACTCCCAAATGGACTCCTTGTAAGTCAGCAATTGGTGTGAATTTATTTTCGCCTGGAGGTGAAATTTTGGGTGGCGTCACTGCAATAGATGGCTTATCTTCGATTAGTTTGTCAAGCTTTTCTTTGTTCGTTTCAATCCTACATAAATAAAGCAAACAATTAAGTGTGAGATTTACTACTGTAAATGATATTTATGAAATTAGGAAAATTGGAGAAATTTCTTAGTTCTGTTCGATAACCATTCTTTGTAGTCTATGACAGCTACAATTCCAGGATTAATGAAAAAAGTGCTATTGACTTTTGTAGAAAGTGTAACTCCTAAAAAAAATTCAATCATAAAGTTAGTGTTTATTTTACTTAAATTATAAATGTAAAGGAAATATATATTTTTATTTTGTTTACCGTTGTATGAAGAAACCTTTAAATTAGTCGCCCATATGATTGGTTTGCTTCTGATGTTATCAATTATTGTAACGCAATCATTTTCAACAAAAGTGTCCCACAGCATTAATATGATCGTCTCGAAAGATTTATCTATCAGCACAAGATCTTGAAGACATGCTTGTGTGCCAAACTGGGTTTGGATAATTCTTTTTTGATGAACTTCTATAACGATGCCTATAACACCTGTAACAAGGAATTTGTGTTGATATATTATTTTGTATATGATAAAATGAATATAAATAGAACGATTATAAAATGTTAACTAAATTTATATTGGCTATAAGTTAGTGTGTTTGTAATCATACTTATCTCTGCATTACTATCCATGTATCGTTCCAGTTTGTTGAATGCGGTGAGTTCATATCTCGAGAAGAGAAAGTTTAAATTATCCTCCCTAAGTTCTTCTATCTTTGTCTTTGCTGTTTTGGTCCAAATTTTGTCTTGAAGTGAGCCTCTGAACTCATTTCTGTTGTCTTTCACAGTTGCATTTGATAACATGTATGTTTTCCCTAGTGTTAGCTCATTTGCAAGGGCTGTAATATTTGCATCATAGATAATGGAAGTAACTTTGTTACATTGTTCAAACGTGGGAACGAGTTCAATATAAATATGTTAGCAAAACAAATATTTAGAGCAGAAATAAGAAGATTTTTATAGTTATGAATATACATTTACCTCTAAATCCATTAAGAGAAGATTTTGGTAGCGGTTAATGGTATTTTGAGCAATTTTAGGTGCTTGTTTTCCTGCAACTATGATTTTTATGGTCCAATTCTTCTCAAAAGTGGAAATCTGTGGGATAAGTTTATAAAATGCGGTCATTCTTGATATCCTATGATTATGTGAAGAAGAAGGTATAACACAGATAGCTACGGTGGTCAATGTTACGTTAAATTTGTTGTAAAAATTCTATTAATATTTCGAATTCTAAAAAAAAATTATCGAATAATCTAACGTTCTTCTTTTCGATTAAAAGATAATTATAGTAAAACGGTAGTAACGTGTAAAACTCACCAATAATAAAACGAAAACGGAGTTTTTAAACTTTGGCAATTGCAGTTGAAGAGTGTGATGTTTATGATACTGTTGTAGAATTTTGATGTTGAAGGAGAAAGTGAAGGTACTATAAAATAGTTAGTCGAAAGTAGATATTAATAGAACATGCGGTAGAAAAATCGTTATTTTAATCTGCAACCATACACTTGGTGCTGTAAAATATCTTTTTGTGTGGATGAGAATTAAGTTAAAAGAAAAATTTGATGATGGTTTATGTTTAAAAGTTTTTCGTGAAAAGTTGGTACTATTTTTTATCATTTGTAAAATGTCTATTTCACGTAGATATATATGTAATTGATGATGGTTTATGTTTAAAAGTTTTGCGTGGAAAGTTGGTACTATTTTTTCATTTGTAAAATATCTATTTCACGTAGGTATATATGTAGAGTTGAAAAGTATTTTATGGGAAGTTAGTATTTGTCTGTGTTAGTTTTTTACTGGTGGACGTGTTCATTTTGAAAAATATCACTTTACAATTTGCTAAAATTTAATAAATGATGTTACATTTACAAATTGAAAGAAGGATTGTTAATCCATATGTTTCAAATACGAGTGTTTTATGCACAAGAAATTTATTAAGGAACTTTATTAAGGAACCTGTGGGGATATTCTAGTCAAGCATCTTAACTTATATTATCATAGGTCTTATCAGGTTAATTATTACTATCGTTGTTGTTTGTCCTTTTCCCTTTATTTTCTCTTGGATTGATGTATTTTGAAGAACTATCGTGCTCATTTATTACATTACTAAAAAGAAAATTCAATTTATGGTCGAAAAATGTATGAATTGTATGAGAAGCATTAGTTTTTAATTAAGTGAAAGACTAAATAAAAAACTCCGGAAGCCAGAAAGCTGGAAAATATTACAAAGCATACTATGATTAGATTCTTATTTTACAACTTTAGTTCTTGTATTAAAAAAAAGCCTAACTTAGGAAGAAAAATAAATTGTATATCATAATACCAAAACTTGTAAAAGAACAAAATGATACTTATCGAGTATTTAACACTACTCTTTAATAGAAAGATAATCTTTTATGTTACAGCTAAAGAAAAGCTTGTATATACTTAAAAAGTATAAAAAGAAATTTTATAAAATTAAAAATATTTCTTTAAGGCATCTAGACTTTTCACTATTGTGTTTGTCCCCTTTCATGTTGAAAAGTTTTGCTGTACTTATCCTGTAATAAAAAAAAAGAATATTTAAATATACTTGAGCATAAGACGAGTAAAACATGAGTTTAGAATTTACTGCCTAACCTTGTCTTCAAATACATAATTAGAGCTCCTTATCACTTCGAAAACAAAAGCAAAAGGCTTTCTAGGTAGACCTAATATACTTTTTAAAAGAACAAAAATATATTTAAATCTTCAACAATTCATATCTTCTAAATATTAACTGTAGTAGCTAGGCTATAGCATGAAATATTAAACACTTGAGTAGGGTTTATATTGTGTTTTAGGCCAATACACAAGTTTTAATGTTCAACAAAAATAGTAGTAGAAAGATAATAGAAATTTGTATACTTTCCTTAATTATTACCTCTTTAGTTTCACATAAGCTTTTAATCTTCAAACACAAAATAATAAATATCTTCAATATGTAATACATATTTTAATTGATAATATGATAAAGCAGATTAATGTGACCTAATGCATACATGTGCTCATGCACCAAATAAAGGACAAGTACAAGTAAACCACGATAGAATATGACAAAATGCTGAAGACTAACATCAGAAATAACAACATTCATGCTAATTCTAACGCTTGCATTATTAATTGAGAACACCAAATCAGTATTACCCGATCTACCAGTGCATTTTCCACTTAGCAACAGGAGCCACATGAATTCAACAAATGGTTAACACCAAGCTTTAGATAGAAATACCAATAAATTATCGTTTTTATCACCATGCCCAATAATATTCTTTATCAGCATCTCCCTTGCAGTTGAATCACCACACTGTAGACATTTTTCAACAACATTTGAAGTAAATTTATGCTGGCTTAGTTGTACTATAGATCCAATTATTGTACTAATAATTTGGTTTCTTTCATGAGGTTTTCCCCTCTCTAGTACATGCTGTCATTAGTTAAAACCAATATAAGTAGAATGCATGAATAAAAAACTGGAAGTTTGAATTGAAACTTTACAGTGTGAAAACAATTTCATCATTTCACTAATAAATTTTCATTTCAGTCATCAAGGAAAAAATTCTAATTTATAGAACCAACCTTAAACACAAAATGGAGGAAATAACAAAAGAAACTTATCTAAAAGCTTAATGATGGAGACGTGTAATGATTTAATCTTGACGATTTATCAAGTTTAGAAACTTATTTTTAGAAAAGCAATTAGGGTTTAGTTGTTTGCTATTGTTCTTAGAGAATTTAAATGTAGACAAATATCAAATAAATCACAAATGAATACAAAAGAAGAATGAAATTAGTGTGAAGTGTATATTATTTGAAGTCGTCATATTTTAATTATTATTATTTCACAAAAATAGTTAATGAAAGTGAGATGGTCTTTGAATTTAATAAAATTAAGATACGCTACAAGATATGTGAAACTATTAACACATATATCTAAAGATTTAAACAACTCACTAAATATTCCTGAACATCCGAGCTCAGGGACATCTGTGTTGATAATGTCTGCTAAAGAAGAAACAAAAAAAAATTTAGTGGAGTAAATGAAAACATTATTTTTAACCAACGCTTTAAGCTGAAATAATTCAACTAACTTAAAAAGCTAATTGTACATGTAGAAAAAATAAAATGTAATAGATTAAAACTATATAACATGTCAAAGAAAAATGCTACACACACACACACACACACTATATATATATATATATATATATATATAAGTTAAGCATAAATTAAAAACATATAAAATTGTCATACCTCATAGTATTTAAAATACGTTTTCTTATCAAGAATCCCTTTTATACCTCTAAAAAGTGATCAAATTTCAATTCCATTGGAAAGAACTCAATTCCCTATTAAACCATGATTTACAACTTCACATTAGCTTGATAAAATCCTTAAAAAAATTTGTCATAGCCCTCAGTCACCTAAATGCAAACATAAATAACTAATTAGCAAGTGAGTTTTATTAGAGTCGTCATGATTGAATTATATTAATTTAGATTATAATTCAGTTGGTGATTCAAAATATAAAAAACTTGAATTGTTGCAGATTTTTTTAGACTTTTATATAAAGTTTAGTTTTAATAGTAAGTACAACAACAATAAGGCTTTGTACAAGAGCATTGATGCTTAAATTACCTATTTGAAAGAATGAAAAAGTAGTTGATTTAGCAATTCATATTTGTGTTGTGTACCCAAATATACATATGTACTCATTAAACAATGAAGCAAGTTTATTGGAAAATAAAAAGTAATATATTATCTAATAAATCAAAATGCCAAGAAAATGCAATACAATAATTGAATATCACTTTAAAGATTCTTATCAATTTCATCATTTCACTAATAAATTTTCATTTTAGTCATCATGGAAAAAATTCTAAATTGTAGAACCAACCTTAAACACAAAATGGAGGAAATAGCAAAAGAAACTTATCTAAAAGCTCAATGATGGAGACGTGTAATGATTTAATCTTGATGATTTATCAAGTTTAGAAACTTATTTTTACAAAAGGAATTGGGGTTTAGTTGTTTGCTATTGTTCTTAGAGCATTTAAATGTAGACGAATATCAAGTAAAACACAAATGAATACAAAAGAAGAATGAAATTAGTGTGAAGTGTATATTGTTTGAAGTTGTCACATTTTAATTATGATTATTTCACAAAAATAGTTAATAAAAGTGAAATGGTCTTTGAATATAATAAAATTAAGATACACTATAAGATATGTGAAACTATTAACACATATATCTAAAGATTTCAACAACTCATTAAATGTTCCTAAACATCAGAGCTCAACGACATCTGTGTTGATAATGTCTGCTAAAGAAGAAACAAAAATTTTTTTAGCGGAATAAATGTAAATATTATTTTTAACCAAAGCTTTAAGCTGAAATAATTCAACTAACTTAAAAAGCTAATTGTACACGTAGAAAAAATAAAAAATAATAGATTAAAACTATATAACATCTCAAAGAAAAATGCTATACAAATCAATATGAATATATATATTTTATAATATGATAAGCATAAATTAAAAACATATAAAATTGTCATACCTCATAGTATTTAAAATACGTTTTCTTATCAAGAATCCCTTTTATACCTCTAAAAAGTGATCAAATTTCAATTCCATTGGAAAGAACTCAATTCCCTATTAAACCATGCTTTACAACTTCACATTAGCTTGATCAAATCCTTAAAAAAATTTGTCATAGCCCTCAGTCACCTAAATGCAAACATAAATTACTAATTAGCAAGTGAGTTTTATTAGAGTCGTCATGATTGAAGTATATTAATTTAGATTATAATTTAATTGGTGATTCAAAATATAAAAAACTTGAATTGTTGCAAAAATTTTTTAGACTTTTATATAAAGTTTAGTTTTAATAGTAAGTACAACAGTAATAAGGCTTTGTACAAGAGCATTGATGCTTATTTGTCATAGCCCTCAGTCACCTAAATGCAAACATAAATTACTAATTAGCAAGTGAGTTTTATTAGAGTCGTCATGATTGAAGTATATTAATTTAGATTATAATTTAATTGGTGATTCAAAATATAAAAAACTTGAATTGTTGCAAAAATTTTTTAGACTTTTATATAAAGTTTAGTTTTAATAGTAAGTACAACAGTAATAAGGCTTTGTACAAGAGCATTGATGCTTAAATTAACTATTTGAAAGAATGAAAAAGTAGTTGATTTAACAATTCATATTTGTGTTGTGTACCCAAATATACATATGTACTCATTAAACAAGGAATCAAGTTTATTGGAAAATAAAAAGTAATATCTTATATAATAAATCAAAATGCTAAGAAAATGCAATATAATAATTGAATATCACTTTAAAGATTCTTATGAAAATGAGAAAAGTATGATCATCACGTTTAAAGCCAGATATGCAGAATTTTCCAAAGACAAATTAAAAAATAAAATATATGTAATTTTTAGTTTAACCAGTATCCGTGTAAAGGTATTATGTAATGAGAGATTGCACACACACTAACAAAGTTTTCAACCTTTCCAATCAGCTCATCAATGGGCAATATAGCAATTGAGTTGTCTTTGTTATTTCTTAATAAAGAAGATGAAGGATACATTTTGTTGGTACCCATTCCCAAACCGTGCCATGTTTCCTTTGCTATTGCTAGCTGATCACCTAGCAGAGTTTATTAAATAAGGAATCAAGCACCAAAAGTAGTGGAAATGATCAAATAAAATGTATAGTGCTAATAAAGCTAACATTTATTCATATGGTCCTCGAAATAATTCATGTTATGCACTCAAGTGACAGTTGACAATATTAGTCAGCATCATTGTATCGATTAGAATGCCGATATAGAGATTTATCTCAATTTTAAATAGTAACATTGCTTTCTCTAAGGATAGTACCTCAACCTAATAAAAGACTAAAAGTTGCTTGCTCAACCAATAAACTCAGTTGTTCAATTCTAAATGTAATTATCAACAACAAAGTTCATACATAAACTGAGTTCAACATGGTTGGCTATATAAAAGGTGTATTTTTGAGTAAACAAGTAGTTCTTTAATTGATCAAAATTAGAATTAACTTTCCTATTTTGCTAGTAAAGTGAGTTATTTTCACAAAAAGTAACTTTTACTTAAGATTAAATGGGAGTAACTTATCCAAATATGTTTGAAAATACTTTTTCACGTATTTTTAAGCAAGGCTAAGGATGCTCTTAATCTCCTTTAATTGTTACTTGGAAGTCGAAAGATGTAAGAATTTTTCGATAAATGTATGATATCATAATATGCTAAGAATAAATTTTCTACATAATAATCATCTGCAATTAAAAAATCCATAAAATAGAAGACAAGTCTATGCTTGCTTCTAAATCAAACAATAAGTAAATTGATCGAGTGTTTAGTGAGCTGAATTTTCAATTAAGCTGGATTCTCGAATTCCTTTTGGTTGTTTCAATGTTTGTTTTCAGTGCCTTTGTTTGCATTAGTCAAGATAATTAGTTTTCAGTAACTGAGGAAGAATATTTATGTGACAATTCATATTCATTAAAGTGTGAAACTTTTGAAGGTAAATCTATTCTGAAAATAGAGAAATGACATTCTATTTCCACATTCCACTGACATAAATTGGTTACCAAACTAGCAAAGTATTATAACACTAACAAATCAAAATCATACTTTCTGCAAACTTGAGTTTTATTTGAAGCTGTCGTTAAGGATTCCATTGTATACATGTAGCAAGGAATTGAAAAGAACTTTTGAATCCCACTTATAGAACTTGTAAATTTTTTTTTATAGCAAATGTAAAGAATGAAAAAATTGGTAACGTCATATTTTTGCATGCAATTAAAATTTTAAGGAAATCGTTATACGATAGCATATTATAAAAATTTCTGAACGAAAAAAAAATATACATTTTAAAACATTTTAGGTATATGAATGTATAAAAGAAAGAACTTCTTGTTACACAACATTTTTAGTACATGTGTTATGAAAATTGTCTATGCTTGATGGTTTCAATAGAACTTTTAGAGATGTGCTCGTTTTTGCTCTTGATAATGCTACATATAGCTGACCATGGCAGAAAACCGGTTCTGGAAGATATAGACCGACAAAATCAAGTGTTTGACCTTGTGCTTTATTTATAGTCATCGCAAAATATGGTCTAATTGGAAAATTGAGTTCTCTTAAATTGAATTGAGTTTCTATCACTTCGAAGAGGTATAAAAGGGATCCTTGGTAAGAAAACATATTTTCACAATATTCACTAGTTGTAATTTCAGCTAAAATAACGTTTTTTCTCAAATTTTCGACAAGTAAGGCGTGTTCCATTGCATAATCCTTCAGAAGGATTGATATTCTGCAGTAACATTACAGGACAATTTATCTTAAGTTTCAATTCATGCGGTGGAATACCATTTGGTGTTAAAGTATTCAAGAAATCTTCTTACAAGATTTGTTCTGATTTATCAATTGTTTCATCAAAACTGTAGTATGTAAAAATTTCACCGGGATTTTGTTCAAGTAAAATCCTGTTAATATAATCAACAATTTGTAGGCGTTAGAATAACTCTATTTACCATATCATGTAGATTGTCAGCATATGTTTATATATTTGGAAAAACATGATGTATCAAAATTTTTAAAGATGTGATTTCATCTTCAAATGGTAGAATTATACTATTCAGAAGCATAACGTACTTACAAGTATTTTCTTCTGTTCCATCTCCAATTCTAAGTAAATAAGTACAGAACATAGGATCTAACTTTGCTCTCATATTCTCAACCAATGGTAAATGTAAATAGGAAGGCCATAGGTCTGAAAAAACCAAGCTAGCTTTCATTACTTCTTCTTTTTTCCCTTTCGGTACCACTGGTAGAACTTGTCGAAAATCCCCTCCAAAAACTATCACTTTCCCACCGAAAGCCAAGTTACAATCAGTAATATCTTTAAGCATTCTGTCTACAGCTTCAATAACACAACGATTTACCATAGGTGTTTCATCTGAAATTATTAATCTAGACAATTTCAACAACATTCCTAAGCTGATTGCTTGCTAACAGAGCAGTTCACTTCTCCAAATGTTTCCAAAGGAATTTTAAATCTTGAATGAGCTGTGTGAACTCCAAGTAGGGATGGCAAAGGTTCGGTTCGGGGTCGGTTCGTCCAAAACCATCACCGAACCATCAATTTTTTGGTCATACCATAACCGCACCATAACCACGAAAGTCGGTTCGGTTCGGTTTCGGTTCGTATCTCGGTTCGGCTCGGTTCGGGTCGTTAATAACCACGAAAATAAATTATTTTTAATTGGTCCATCCGCCGAATTAAAATGAAAACAAAAACATGATACTAAGTTAATGTAGCGAACAACAATACATCCCAAATGAAAATGCAAAAAAATCCCAATTCTCAAACACAGTTACACAAAATCCAAATTTAACAAACAATATTCAATAACTCAAAAAAGCTTCAACTTCAATTCATATTCAATCTTCATTCTTCTCTACAACTCTTACTGGCATCCGTCAAAACTCAAAGTCGATTCCTATATAGTATATAAGAAATGTAAGTAGAGTAATAAATCAATAATCCATAATGTTTTTAATTAAATATTTAAACAAAAAAATGTACCTCTTCGTCAACATCCTCGTCATCAAACTTTGCACAAGCTCCGGAATATGATGAAGGACCAAAATTTTCTACACACAAAAGAGGAAAAAATTAGCAATAAAAGAAAGTGCATAAATAACAAACATAAAACAATACATCCTACCATGAATATCAGATCAAAGCTAATCTCGAGCACACATTAAAGCTTCTAAAGTTTTCGGGTGAAGCCTATTTCTATGTGGGCTCACAAATCTACCACTTGTACTAAATGCTGACTCGGATGCAACAGTAGATACTGGAATGACTAATAAATCTCTTGCAACCTTCTGTAAAGTCGGATATTTTATTGAATTTGCTTTCCACCATGTCAATAGATCAAAACCGTCCACCCTAGGCAATACTGGCTCATCTAGAAAAACATCGAATTCTGTTTTTACATGATCAGCAGTAACAGAAAGGCTAACAAATGTATCAAAACCAGCCATGCGAGAATATTTTCCACTAGTAGTAGACGACTCTGATTGTGAAGATGACGGAAACAAAGATGTATTTTCTGTCGAACGATGTGGTCTCTTGTACTCTTTGAGCAACTTATGACCAAATGCTCTAACCTTTTCAACCTCTTCCTGTGCTTCATCTCCAAAGATCAAAGGGAAATAGTATTCAACTAGTTTCATCTTGTATCTAGGATCCAATATAGTTGCAACAGCTAGAATTTCATGCAAGCCACTCCAATATTTATCAAACTTTTCCTTCATACTTGACGCCATCCATTTGACTTCATCGCAAGATGATGTGCTCCAATCACGGATTGCCAACTTTATGTCACAAATATTGGGAAAGTACAAATTATATGGCCATTCAAACCAATTAAAGAAGCAACTAATGGACTTGGTTCCATAAAGAAAGTCTTAACCATATTGCATCATTTCAATTGAGGTTTTCAATCTAAAACAATTTAGAAGAGAATGAAAGGCGTGAAGTGATGGGAATTAGTTGGAGGCACTCAATTTTTAAGGAAAGGAACTGCATAATAGAAGAAGTTAAAGAAACAAAGGAAGGTCATATCTATATCTAATCAGAAACTACAGATTGAACCTGTGGAGATGTGATGCCAATATAGTGGTTTAGAAAAATTACAAGCACATGGATGTCATTTAAAATTGTGGTAAAAACAAATATAAGCACCCAATGTAGCAAATAAAGATTTATTTTCCATATCATAACATCTCCTAGAGGAGCAAAGAATTAAACCTGTGAAATCAATTCAGTGTCAAAAGGCACAAAATTGTCCAGTCCCATCTTACTCTATAGGTAGCTCGTGTGTGTGTCTGTGCGTGTGTGTTTATATCCGATATTATTAAGAATTCAATTGCATTACAAGGCAAAAATACATGCAGAATTAGGGGAATAAGGATTGAATTCGTGACATATCAATTAAATCTTGAATGTCAGGAACATATAGTTGCCTTATTGCTTTAATCAGTCCAAAGTTGCAATGCCTTTGTCTACATTAACAAAAGCATTTCTGACTTTTCAACCAAAATGATATAATGGCTAAAATTACATAGATAAAATGCAACAGAAACTAGTTAACCACTTATGAACACTCATTACAAGCCTTGAGACATCGTGGATAGACGATTATGTGGATAGATGCTACGAACAATTGAAGAATGCCCCTAAAAAGGTTCAGTATTCAGACGAATTCTTTCATGTCCTCAATTTATATTAACTACTTAGAAAACAAAGCCTAACTTCTTTCAATCATTTCATCAAACACTTTCTTTGCAAAACCCATTTTCCCTAATGTCCCATAATACTAATGCAGTGAATTAAATCCATACTTCAACATGGGCGTGCACTTCAGTTCCTTCAAATATAGAAAAACTCAAATACAACGAAAGCAGAAGAAGATGATTCGGTATTTCATTTACCTCAAATAGTGGTAGGACTGTTGGAGGCAGGAACAGTGGCTGTGTGCGTTTTTGTTGTAGGGTGAACCGGTGATGTCGTGAAGTTAACTGTCTGGACTCTGGAGCCGATGAGGCGTCAGGCGTGGAGCTGTGGTTGCCGACTGCGTGAGTGTGGCCTGTGTTTGTCTGTTTGATTTCACTGATTTGTGAAGTAAGGGTAAGAAGTAGGGTTTACACAATTACACTCTCATAAGTCATATACCCGAAGGTCCCGAACCCGATTCTATAATTTCTTATGGGTTATGGTAACTGGGCTGTGGGGAGTTGGGCTGGACGACTGGTATAGTGAATGTATTGGGCTGGGCAGAATTTTATTTGGGGCTGGATAAAAATAGTGGAAAGTCCAATAATTATTATTATCATTTTTTTTATTTTTTTTACGGGTAATCGGTTCGGTTTCGGGGCAAGGGTGTAAATACCATACCCGCCCCATAGCGGTTCAGCAATATCAAATACCATACCCGCCCCATTGCACCATCGGTTCGATTTTTTTCGCCCCATTCGGTTCGGTTAACCACGGTTTTCGATTTTGACAGTTCGAATTGCCATCCCTAACTCCAAGCAACAAAGATGCAGCAACTCCAAAGGATGTTGTTGCCAAAGCAACGAAATTTTGACTTCTTACACTAATTAGAAGAGCTTTGTATAAAAAAAGTCTTCCCTGTTCCCCCTGGACCATCAATAAAGAAAGTACCACTTGATTCATTTTTTATTTTTTCCATAACTATATCATATGCAAATCGTTGTTCTTTATTTAATTGCTCTACATAATTGAAGCCTCGTTCAATATTGAAATTGATTGTTTCCTTTGCAGCCATTCTTGTCAATCTTTGAGTCTCATCTATATTTACGAAGAATGAAACTATTCCGTAATCATTTACTTTTTTACCTAATGATTCTAATATAGAATTGATGTCTTCCAAAGCTTGTACTTCAACATCTTCAACAGATATGTTTCGATGTACATAATCATCAAGCATATAGGCTTTATATTTATCCCACACTAGCTTGGGATGATTAGGGCTGCAAAGTCTAAGAAGTGTTGCAAAAAGGCGTCTTAAAGAATTAGGCATTTTGTAAATAATAATTTCGGATAGACATTCTTCACAATGATTATTCCCTTTTAACAAACCATGTAAAAGTGCTACTTCTCAATATGTATTAACAGTTACTCCATTTAAAGTTTTAAAATTGTCAAATGATGTTGGACCTCTAATATGATTCAGAAGAACAAGAAGGAAATATCGTTCTCCTTCAGATGGATTGACTGTCACAATTCGTCCTATAACAATATGTTGTTTTCTAGGAGTCCAAACTTTTCGATTTGCATTCTACATAAAATGTGTTGGGAAATCTCGATAAGACAATCTTCAAGCAAATTCATTTGCTTTATTCATCCAAAAAAATTATCTTAAGATTGTTCTTCTCGTTTATTCATTCCCAATAATAATATATGAATTATCTTTATTATTGTAAGTTACGCGCTGATGATCTTTAATATGAAGTTGTAAAGTATAAACAGTAGGGTAAATTTTTGAAAATTGAAAGAAAAAATTCTTCACATAGTTTCAGGTGGAGATATCCATCTAACTAATTGATAACCAGAAATTTCATCGATTTCCTTATCCATTTCATTTCTACCTATGAAACAATTAATATGATCATGTCCTTTATACACATATTTGTGCAAACACTTTACTGCTTTAATAGAAGAACATACTTCAACGTTAATATGGCAGTCAAATTTTACACTTAAATAAGGATTATATGGTACAACCCATTGATTATCTAACATTTAACATCTCACTTTAATAGAAATACCATTATTACGACGTCTATACAATGGACATGAGTTATCACCAAATATAGTACTGTTACAATAATCTTTATGATATTTATTTTTACAACCACTGCCTTGGCAACATACACACATTTTTTGGATTAAAATTTTCCACAAGGACCGTGCATATTGTGTTTTGCAATTACATAATGAAGATGCAAGTATTTATTCTTATCGAGAATTTTACATGACACTATCATATCAACTTGTCCGGCGCAAAAAATTTTATGGGCAGAATTGAAAATCAACAATAAATGTGCATGAGGAGCCCTCTTTTTTAAAATTCAATCATGTATATATGATCAATAACTGGGCCAAAAATATTTTCTTTATACATATCCTTTTTTAATTTTTCTAATTTTGCTCTAAATATACGTGCAATTAAATCTAGTCAATTTTGAACTTCGTCATTGTATTTCAGTTCTTCCGTAATTTCAGGCCAATTTGGATTACAAGTTATAGTTAGAAATATATCTGGTTTTCCATAGCGTTGAACGATAGCTATTGAATCTAAATATCTTTTGAGCATATCTCTAGGCCCACATGGGAAAGTCTGTGGTAGAACAATCTTCTTACCAATTTTTAACCCTCTTGTTTCCCCATTTTAAATACTATCTACAATACCTTGATAAAGTTTAGCACGAATTTACTTTTGGTTGCTACAAAAATAGTCTAATCTGGTAGTTTCAATCTTAACGTGGATATCTACAACACATTGTTGAAAAAATCTACCAGTATGAAGTAACACAGACTTACCAGAATGTCTAATTTGTAACTTGTAGGAATAGTACTCCCGACAAGAAACCTAAGATCATGTCTTCATTCCATTGAGCATTGCATGAGGATTAAAAAAAGTGCATCTTACATCCATTTAGAACACTTACTTTATATAAGTTAGAAAACATACAAAAAAAAGTGTATTAGCAAACCTTCGGCCTCTTTTTCAATGATTTTGGTTGCAAAATTTACTACGCTAGGAAAAGCTACGTAGTCAGCCAAATTTTAAGTTTCAAAACATGTCTTTTGATATCTTTGAATACCTTCATGCCAACCAGATTCTCCAAATGGGAAAAGTAAAGGGTATTGTAAATGATCATAACAACCATAATAATAATGAACCCTATGTGAATCACCAGAATGACCATATATAGTAATATCACGAGAACGAATATTTGCATTGTCATCATCCTCAACCCATACAGCAGCTACTTGAGACGCCGAAGGAGTATTTAAGACTCTTTGATCAAGTCTAGGATCGCATCTTATTTGTATTCGATGGTCATGCAAATTAGTCATATTACTTAAAGACCTAAAGAATCTACTATATGTATTTACTTTCAAGATTTCAATCAAAATGATCAAAGTAGATTCAACAAAATTTTTTGAAATTTTCATACGATTTTCAATTTCATTATCTGTATCATAAAAATATATCTGCATATAAGAAGGCTGTTATTTTTTGGCATAAGTTGATTCACATAATGATATACTTGTCCTTGAACTCTGAAAGTGTAAATACCTTTATATGTTCTAAAAAGTTCTTTATCAAATTTTACACCAAACGAAGTGAAAGCAAAATGGTTATTATATCTACGTGCAATTTTCTTAAATTTTATGCATTCAGGTTCTTTAGAAGTAAATAAATCATACAATTCAGTCGGTGAATCAGGCATATAAAACCCTTCAGTTTCTCTATAAAATTTTCGTGCACCACAATATTCACAATAGTTCCATGTCGGTAATACATATGCATTAGTTGGTATGTTCAATAGGTTAGAAAATCCTCGTACTTTAGAATGAACAATATTAGTCGATTCTTGATTTGAAATGGAAGCCTGGAAAATAGGAGGAACTGTAAACTTCTGAGCATGGGAAGCATCTAAACTATTTTTTCCAGATAATGTAGAATCATTTATCTTTTTACGACGATCAATGCGTGGAGTTTGAATTCGATTCGTCATATCCGCCTGTCTTTGATTTTGTTGTTGGCGAATAAAGGCAGTATATGATTTACTTGTATTTTATGAAGTACCATCAATGTTACAAAATCTAGATTCTTGATCAGTAGATGTTTTTGAAGAATTCATGGAGAACAAAACTTCACCTCTAATTTAATGAAAAAAAATCATTTTAGTAAATGAAATAACAAAAAAATTTATTAATACTACTCAATTTCGACAATAGGAAAAAAATTTGACAAACATAAGTTAATCAGACTTTCACAACATTAAAAACATGCATAAAGCTAAAGTTTAATCACAAAAATTGTTTACTTGAATGCAATAGTAACATTGCTGCCTCAAATATTGATTAAATAAAATTTTAATAAGACTTGTAGGATTTAAATGCAAGAGAAAAAAAACATTACTATTTTCATATGATTTTTGTAAAATGAAGAGTTTTTTTTAAACATAAATACTATTATTATTTTGTAAATGTTTTTGCTATACTATTATTGAAGATGAAGAAGAGAAAGACTTCCAAAAAGGAACGAGGTTTTCATCTATAATTTTAGTGATTTTGCTCCCACCCAATCAACCTACACATCCAATATTTTTCTAAATCTATAATGTATGTAATTCATCAAAAATCATGAACTTAATAAATTCATAAGTTGACAACTGGAAGTGCACAAAAGAATCAGGATAGCAATTGAAAGTAATGAAGCAAAAATATACAAGTTGAAAATTGGAAATACACAAAATAGTCAAGAAAAAATTGAAAGTTGTATATAAAAAATATTCAAAGATATTTCACATATCACTAAGAAAAATTGAAAAAATTAGTGTAAAATGGATAGTGTTTAAAGAAACTATACCTGAATTATGTAGAAATTGCCGTTACCAAAAGATTACACAGTTGTCCTACATCATCGGAACGTAGAAAATAGTGTCAAGCACATCAGAAATATTATCTTGTTTATCTTATGTTTTTATTGAAAGATAAATGCTAGTTAAGATCCACAAAGGATACAAAAAATAGACCACCTAGTGTCCTCTAACACTTCATACAAAAGAATATTAACAAAAAGAAAATGTCAATACCATGGCATGCTAACAAATATATCGTTCGCTTCTCTAAATCAAATAGTTGTTTTAGACATTAAAAGAGGACAACAAACATAACCACAAACTTGTTTGAACATAAAGTAAATTAACTAATGAAAAATAAAAACAAAAAATGATGGCACATAGTATTCCATATTATTAAGTTTGAAGATTTGATTGTATCAATTCAAGTTCTTCCTAAAATTCACCATTAGTATTTAGTATCCACCTTTCGATATTCTATTGAAGGTAATAAAAGATTTTCATCAATGAATTTACGCCTCAAAGAGCTCTAACCAAGTATCTTTTTTAATGAAAAAGAATATAACTAAAGTAATTCTTCAAATAAAGATTTCATGTCTCACCATATATTACAAAAACCAATTTCCCCCAGCTTTAGTTTCTTGTTGCCTTTTTCCACTTCTCCGTTTTTATGACTTTTACTGTTTGAAGTGGTATCCAAATATAAAGATGGTCAAATACTTCCTGTTTTCCTTTTTCTTTTGTTCTCGAATCTCGATGAATTCTTTCTTCTCCCTCTAGAATTAGTAAAGTAAAGATAAGGGAAGGCAAATGATTGAATTAGGTTTATAATGTTTGGGTAAAAATTTTAAAATCATCTCAACTTTAAAAGCACGAGGCTCAAATTTGATATCCTTGCATAGGAAGTTATGAAATCACATAGTACATACATATTCGAAAATTTTATACATAGAAGCACAAAACAACAATTGGACCAAAAAAAAAGATAATAATAAATAAATAAATTCAAAACCCTTATCTAACAAAGATCTCTCCACTACAGCCTTCGATTCCACGAGATAACTAATATAATCTAACCTATACACATAAACAGCAAAAAATTTTAGTTCAAATCTACAAAAAAATAAAAATAAAAAAATTGGAAGCTAAAATTGTCCATAATCTACAATACAAATAGAAAAGTTTCTTTATAAAAAAATATTAACGTACATGAAAGTAAACATGAAATATTACCGGTGTCTAATTTCTATACTATTTCAAAGGTATTTTCTCGTTTCACAGAGAAGTAGAGGTAAAGAATGAAGGTAAACAATTAAGAAGAAACACGGCAGACGAAAAAAATTTTCGTGAGAAATGATTTAGAAAAAACAGATTGGAATCAAAATTCACATTATACATTTTACAGACAATGACAGACTGCATTTGTTATATGAAAATTGAAAAGACCATGACACCCTAACTTTAATAATCATTTTGTCAAAAATACCCTTAACTTAATGCTTCACATTATTTTCAATCAATTTTGATATTGAGGATAGAGTGGGAATTCATAACATTTACCAGCACCATGCCATAAAAGTCAAATTTGTAACAAATAATTTTCCTACTCACTAACATTGAGAAATGAATGCTGGCCCACAACAATTGTACAAGGTCTGACGTGGAGACAATAGAAAAGCAGTAGAAGAAGTAGACTATGTGGTATAGAGAAGAAAGCGTGTCCCATTTTCTTACATGAATAAACTAATATAGCAAAATCGGATAAGTTGGATGTAGTGTGAAAAGCAATGTGACATAAATGGATAGTAATATTAAAGCCTCTCTTTTAAGAGGTAGTAGATAGTAGATATTGAATTGAATATTGGTGAGTTGATACTTATGTTCTTGTAATTTTTAACTTTTCTTATTCGCTCTTATGTGATTCTTAAAATGGTTAATCTTCGATTGTGAGATAAAGGCTAAAGCACACATTGTAGATGGGGTTGGGGTGTGAGAAGCATACTATTTTTTGAATACTTTTGATGGGTTTTTGGAAAAGAAATTGAAAAAGAATGAAATTCACTTAAAATGCCAAGTATAAAATGTTGAAGAGAGAAGCGCAAAAGAGGTCGGAACATTGAACTGTAGGTGCAATTTATCGTTATAACTATACTGAAGATATAGGGATTATCTGATTTTGTAAGTTAGGCAATATAGAGTTCATAATCTGGAGTCAAGATGGTATCCTTTGTCTTCTCCATTATCATAGTTTAATTGTTTTTTTTTTTTTTTTTATTGAAGCCTTTTTTATTCTGTATCGGGAACTGATAAATTATGTCCAGGCATAAGACCGTCGAATCTATGTGTAAACTAGCTATTTTGTACTGATCTTCCGTTACTTCCTTAATCACAGTAGGAAATTCTCATACATCGCAAAATTTCTTCAAAAGAAGTATGTGATTGATGTAGATTTCATGATGGTGGTGACTGTAGGGATAGTATATTGGAAAGAACAATGATGTCCCTGCTACAATTGAAGCCAACATTTTTATCATTTATGTTTATCATGATTAGTCTTGCTAATTTTTTTCACACACACTAATGTGAGCTTTCTATTTGTTTATCCTCGATATTTTCAACTTAATTGTGGGAGGTGGCTACTCTTAAGATGTTGGAATTCATAATGGAACTCAGAAAGGTACTCTATATTCTGTTTTTCTTTTTGTTGTCATACATGTTCTCGATGAAGAGTAATTTGGTGAGAATTACCAAAAAAAAAAAAAAAAAATTTGATTTAAGTTCTAAAACTTTTTCTTGATAGGTTACTACAATTGGTGTTGTTCGAAGTTTTGTCCTAGTTAAGATATTTGAGCAACTCGGAAAATAAGGTCAACTTCTACTTGATTTTGATTTCAAATGCTCGATTAATTTTTATTTACTGAATATAAATCTTGTAATGATGAGCTTTATGATACATATAACTTCTTTTCTTAATAATTCGACCTAACGTCAAGAAATGTCCCAAATGAACTTAATTGGACTCCTTCAAAATAGTGCAGTAATCTATATGAAAAGTTATATTAGGCTACAAGTTTTATTCACATTCAGTAATGTTTCTTAAGATCAGTTCGAGATGGAGAGAATATACACTCATTTTAAAATGATGGCGAAAAAAATTCCATTATGAAGTATGTGTTCATGCATCATCTTATTTTACATGGGACAATGTATGGATCTCTACCAAGCTATTTCTTTGGAAAGTTCCTACTTACAAATTAATGAAAAAGGATATTTATTTTGCACAAAGAATGTCTGGAAAAGGTGTTTATTTTTCTTCTCTGATTATGTCTATGGAACTACAATGAATTTTATCTGAGTAATAGAGATGATGATGGGGGTGGATTCGGTCTATAATGAATTTTTCCTACTGGGCAGCCGAATACATATCTGGAAGGACAAATGTTTAGTGTTTGTACCGTTGGTAGAAGATTCTTAATCCAGAAGTTGTGAAAAACCTTTGGACAAAGGAGGTTCTTTATTCTTTTTTTGTAGAATCTTTGGTCACTTAGAAATGATAGTAAAGATGCTTTCTATTAACTTCTTGTCTATTTATCATGTTTGTGGTCATTGGTATATAAACAAGATGTTAATCAACTAACGTGCAACACACGTTCACCACACTAGTTATCAAAAAATCTACATCAAATGGGCAATAGTAGAGGGACTTGATGACCGAGTTCATCTATTAGTTGATGTAACATATTGATAAGATTCCAAACACATCAGTTTATATTTTGCTGAATTCCTGAATGAAAATACAAGTTTGGCAGTTATTGAGAGACCTGATATCCCCACTTTTCTCTCCAAGCTTCTAAATATCCCAAGTGAAACTACATACCCTTCCCAATTTATAAATAGCATCTACTAGAAAAAGATTAATAGAAAGTTTTTAAGAATTTTTTAGGAGGAAAGTGGGGATCACGAAATTTGTGGATAATAATGAATTCTCTCTCCGTCCCATTTATATAGGCTGATTTTGTTTTTTACATTGATTAGGAAATCTTATTTAATGTTATTGATTGAAAAAAGAAATTTTTGTTAAAAACTTCCACAATATACCCTTATTTATATTTTTACAATTTCAAGATTCAATTGGAAAAATTGTTTACAACTAGGCAAATTAAATAAGGTATATGACAATTGAAGTAACTATTAATATAAGGTTCTATCACGTATCAATAATTGTTGATGATAAATTGAGGAAATGGCGATATATAAGGTTGAGACATGCTTTGCGTAGACGCAAAGAGATTCTTTTTCGTGCGATTTCAATAGAACATTTCAGAATATGAAGGGATAGGGCAAGAAAAGTGTGGCTTGTTGAGGTTGTGAGGCTTTTGGTTTAGTTTGTATATTCTTCCAGAAATCTAACATGAACACCAAACAAAGCGATGAAAAAAATTTATGTGGTCAATCCCAAATTTATTATGGTTTAATCGATTGTTGCATTTAATTTATATTATTGATGCAACTAAGATTGGTTTCTAAAAGTCTGCACTTATGTTTCCCTTCATTTTCCCATCCGTAGGAGTTATGCTAGCTCTGGTCTGTAGGATTATCATCTTTTACCCTAGATCGATTTATAATGTCTTCTTTTTTTATGTCTATCTTGCTAGAAATTAAATTCATACTTCTCTATTAAAAAAAAAATGGAAAAGGAAAAAAAAAAAAAAAAACTACTTGAACTATAACCCGAACCATAAAAGACTCCATTTTTATTCTAACCATGTTTAGCAACAACTTTTACCAGTCATGGCGAGCAAACATCGATGACATAGGCGAGTGACGACTTGGAACTGCGTTCGATCTCTGCAAAAACATGCCCGAAAATCGAAACATTGAATTCAGTACCGAAACCAAGTCCAACAGCACAAATGAAAATTCTTGATATATGCTGATGCTCTTCCTCAACATTACGTTCATCAATACAGACAATGCATCCTCAAATCTTGACATTTTATTGGATGTTTCTTCTTTTTTGCATCACAAGACTTTGGGATCATCAATTAGTTGACCATTATTATACTTGTAATATTTCGACACTTCCTATTTTACGACAGTAGATCTAGGGAATTTGATTAGATCTGCACTTACTGAAATACCCCTTTGCTTTCTTTGCAGTACACGCAACAACAATTGAGTACAACAATTGAGTTCCTTAAACCCTTAAGGCCGTTTTTCAATACTTCTGCTTTTTTTAGCACAGGGCCTTGTCATAAGAAAGCTCTTTTGTAAGAAACAAAAACAAAAGTAGAAATTATGAATACTGTAAAAAATTATCGAACAAACACAAAAGCAGCTTCTTTGTTTCATAAATAGCTTTTTGACTTTTCGAAAATTTTGCTAAATCGATCCTTAGTCAATAGTTTTATTTTATTTTAATCATCCCACACAACTAAAGAGTGTTTATTAACAAGGATATATATCAATAAAATATAATTCAAGATGGAAATACAAACTTACCATAAAAAGTATGTAAACTAAGCTAAAGGACAAGACTAAGATAACCCCATAAATATATATTTCGTGTGCCCGCTCATACTTCGCCGCCTCGAAGAGATTTAAGTGTTAAAGACTCCGATCCTTAGTCAATAGTTTTATTTTATTTTAATCATCCCACACAACTAAAGAGTGTTTATTAACAAGGATATATATCAATAAAATATAATTCAAGATGGAAATACAAACTTACCATAAAAAGTATGTAAACTAAGCTAAAGGACAAGACTAAGATAACCCCATAAATATATATTTCGTGTGCCCGCTCATACTTCGCCGCCTCGAAGAGATTTAAGTGTTAAAGACTGAATTACTCCAGGCTTCATCGCTAAAAACTTTCTTTATCTGAACTGTAATTCGACATTAGCAGTTGAATGAGATGCTGGGGCAATTTAGTCATTACAGAAAATTTGTCTTATGAGGACATTATGTAGTCATCCTTTGGTGGGGCATGCATTAGTAACCGTCCGTACTTCAATTTTGGTTGGTATGGCATGAAATATGTCGACATGAGCTTCTATTATACTTTATATTATCGGGAAAATTGCATAATTGGTCTCAAACTTATTTATGAGATTACAACTCATCCTTAACCCTTTTTAACACAATAACCCCAACCAACGTGTTTGGTAAAAATGATCTATAGTCGACTAATAAAGGATAAAATGATCTATAGTCGAGTGGATGGCCCGGTTCAATAAGTGGTAGGAGTAGGGCTAATTGATAAATGTTGTAAATAAAAATCAAATCACCAGTTTCTGAAAATAGGAGAGAGGTCTTAAAAATATAATTGATAATATGATATTTTAAGTACATATTTATATACAATTCTTTTAGGGAAAAAAATCAGATAAGTATACTGATGTCACCAAAAATCGTACCTGTTGATTTTTCGAGTTTAAGGACTTTGGATGAGCACGACTGTGGCCTTCCGATACCTAAAACACAAGCAACGAGGTATATTCTCGTCGCCCCTCCGATGCTTAAGTCAGAAAGGAATTACGTGTGTGAGGCTATAAACTGGAAATAATGAAAACGTACCTGAATAATGGTCCAAGGTTCTGTATTTATAGAGGTATATGGTGATTTCCTGGTAGGATATAACTAGTTAGATAGTCTTATTCGATAAGAGTCCTATAAGAAAGTAGTGTTAGAATTCCACTATGATTAGAAGACAAATTACTATCTCCAGGAGGCCTGTCTTGGGTTCAGGAGATGTGGGTTGAAGTGTATGTGTCATGTTAGGGCTCTTAGGAGGTAGGTCTTTTCATAGCTTGAACAGAAAAGTGGTCGAGATGTTCAAGGGGATATGCTTGAGGTATATTCCCGAGGATATCCATGTGTTTGGGGATTCTTAGTCACATAAATGTGATCGGGAATAGGGGGTCAATCCCGAGGATTCATTAGTATCCCAAGCATAAGTGAGGCACAAATTGTGAAATGGGTCTACCAAAAGGGCTCAGGGTATGTGGAAAATGTCTGTATCATTGGCCCTCGTGCACCTATGTTCGAAGCTTTCGCTCAAGGATAGGGTGTAGAGAAGCCCGAAGGCGAAGAGCTCGAGGGAGTTCTTGAAGAGAGGGGTTCTGTAGGGCTACGTGGTACTGAGGTATGCCCTAGATAAGAAAAGGCAGTAAAAAATGATATGGGCTGGATACAGGACACGTGGCCAAATCTAACGGTCAGGTTAGTGACTTTTGGACTCTCTTCTTTTGTTGCCTATAAATACCTTGTTCGATTTTCATTTTTTACTTTTCACTCCCAGTGAACTTCTCTTGCTGATCGTCGGGATTCGAACTTTTGTGGGTTTTTAGGCGTCGACTTTAAGGTAAGACCTCGAGATATTAAGTTATTCTTTAGACACTTTTTTACCTAGGTCAAGATGTCTAGTAGCAGTAGTGAGTCTTCGTCCTCTTCCTCGAGGAATTCTCCCGAGGATAGGGGGCGCTCGATCATACCCATGGTCGTGCCCATTAATGCCCAACCTCAGGCACAAGGTATCTCGACTCCTTTTAGATACCCCGACCTTCCTTGTAAATTTAAGGAGCATCTAGCGATATCGATGGCTAGGGAGCATGGGCTCATGCTGAAGTATGCTATTAGGACGCCAGGAGGTGAGGATAGGATGGCCACTGCTCGGGATGGGGAGATCGTAATTTTTAGAGATTCTCTAAAGGGTGGATTTAGATGGCCCCTGCACCCTTTCTTTGTGGCTTTACTAGTTGAGCACAACATGAGCCTTGGACAACTTGTGCCTAATAGATGCATGATGCTTACCTACTTTTTTATAGCTTGTAGATACCTAGGTATTACACTGTACATCGACCTTTGTAGAATGGTCTTCGATCTAAAACAGTCACCTCAATAAACATGTTTTGCCTATCTTTCATCTCGATGAGGTTTCAGGATACCAAGGATGCCAAGTTCATTAAAGGGGTGGAAAGAAAAGTGGTTTTATGTCATACCTCAGGATTCTGACCTTCTTTTTAGTCCTAGGTGGGTTTTGCCCGACATGGCTAGGTGTTGTGAAGGTCAGGCCTATTTTGAGTCTTTAGAAATGGATAAGGAAATGTTAGAAAACCTTGAGCCTCTTGTTTATGATATAGGTGACATCCTGGGGGATGATGTTCTCGATCTTGCAGATGTGAAAGGCGTTGAGGGTAGGGACCATACTTTTGCCTTTTTCCCTCATCGATCTGTCTTTAAATCTATAATTATGCTCAAGCTAATGACTTGTCTTTGCAGTGATGACTTTTGATCCTTCAGCTCTTCGACAGGCTGTGAATAAGAAGTCAAGGGCCCCTCAAGTCCGAGCCCCAGGTTAGAAAAGGAGAAAAAAGAAGTCTCGTGATTCAGGGTCTGGGACTGTCAGGAGTGGGCTTGGCGAGCCTTCTTCCAGAGGACAATCCCCGACCATTGGGGTAGTAGGTGATGAGCATGAAGCTTCGCTTACTACTCCTCGGTCAAATCCTCAGTCAAGGAGTACTCCCAAGGTTGTTGACCTGGAGGATAAGGCCCTTTTTGTGCCTTCTTTTCAGAATCGAGATCCTGATTGGTGTCCTCTGGTGTCGAGCATTGTGGACAAGTATCGAAAGGACCTCATCTTTGACGAGGGTATGAAAGCTCTTGAATCCCTTACGCTGAAGGTAAGCTCGTTCATTTTACTTGTGCAAGTTAAGGATTTCTATGGATCGATCATTAAGCTCGAATTTTATATGTTACAGACACTGAGTATCGCCCAAGGTCTTTCTCTGAAGGGGAAAGATAAGGCCCAAAAAACTCCTGAGCTCGAGGATTCTGCTCGGGCACGTGAGCAGAAAATAGTTGACATGGAGGCTGAGCGCTTTCTTCTTCAGAAGGAATGTGATGACACCAAAAAAGACCCTCAAAAGGCCCGGGAAGAGGCTGGGATGGCCAAGGATGAGGTCGAGGATTTAAAGCTTGAGATCAAGCATTTGAAGAGGGATTTTGAAGCTCGTCTGACCGAAGCTAGGGGCATTGCCATTGAGGACTTCAAAACCTCCGAGGAGTTCAATGGGCTGAAGGGGGAGTATACCATGTGCTCGTACTTAAAAGAGGCTCGGACATTTTTTGCCCTTGAAGCCTGATGCTAAGCCCGAGGATTTGAAGAACATCCCAGAGGTTGCTGAAGACCTCGAGCTTTCAGAGTCCGAGGAAGCCACTGACGAACAGGAGGTCAATATTGATGGCGAGGATGTGGGGGATGAGCAAGGAAGCCCGGCCTTGGGAGAAGGAGCCGAGGACTTACACTAGTTTCTGTTTTCTTTTTATTTTTGAATACTTTTGGCTCCTTCACTTGTACTGAATGATGATTTTTGCTTTAATTCAATGTATTCTTACCGAGCTTAACGTGTTCTCTTATTATGCTATTTCGATTTTGTTTTGCTCGAGCTTTAAGTTCGTTTGAGGACTGAACTAAATGGAGTGACAATCATATAAAGCAAGCTCGACCCCTAATCGAAAATATATAAAGGGTGAACTAGCTTGACCTCGAGAGTTAATCCATATGAAGTTTCAGACAAAGGTAATAGCTCGATCTTAGGGTCATTCCTTAATATGAAAAATTATCTTGAGGACTAAATTGTAAGAAATGACAATTGTAATCGACGTACCTCAATCATTATATTGGGGCTAACCTGACCTGGCAGACAAGTAACAAGCTCAATCTTAACCTTGGGTCCATATCCCGAAGATTTTGTTAAGCATAGATCGTACACTCAAAGTAATTAAGCTCGAGCATTACGTCACCTTTGATGATTGATCTTGTTCTCATGTTCCTGAGGTCTATGGAAGTCACGATCTATGAAATTGTGATTCTCGAGCTCATTCCCAAGCACATGTTGGGTCTTGTTAATGAGTTTTGTGCCCTACGTGCTCAAGATACCTTTAGTGCTCAGGTATTTTACATTGTTTGCCCTTTTGGGTATTTTATATGTGCTTGCTCGAGGCAAGGCTTTGAGTGTTTGCTCAGGGCAAGGCTTTGAGTGCTTGCTCGGGGCAAGGCTCTAAAGTGCTTGCACGGGGAGGGCAAGGTTTTGATGTGCTTGCACAGGGCAAGACTTTGATTTGCTTGCTCTGGACAAGGCTTTGAGTGCTTGTTCGGGGCAAGGCTTTGAGTGCTTGCTCGAGACAAGGCTTTAAAGTGCTTGTACGAGACAAGGCTTTGATGTGCTTGCAAAGGCTTTACCTGTAATATAACTCCATAAATGGACTTGGCACGCAAGCCTTATTAATGATAAAAAATAGACTTGGTACGCAGGCCTTATTAACGATAAAAATAGACTTGGTACGCATGCCTTATTTCTAAAACATGGTGAAGCGAGTTACTTGTAATATACCTTTAAGTCTTCGACGTTCTAAGATCTTGGGAGCGGTCTTTTCGAAGTATCCTTTAAACTGAATTCACCTCCTGGGAGCCGTCGTATGACTTCAAAGGGCCTTTCCCAAACTGGTCCGAGTTTTCCCGGAGCATGACCAGCGGCTTTAGCCCTTCTCAACACCAAATCTCTAACTTTAAATCTTCGCGGCCTTACCTTTCTATTAAAATGCTTTGTTGTTCTATCTTGGTAAGAGACCATTCTTAAAGCTGCCTGATCACAAACTTCTTCCAAGAGGTCGAGATGTTCAGTGGTGTGCCCTGCTTCTTCGAGATTAAGTCTTCTTCGGCTGGGTAACCTTATTTCAATGGGAATGATAGCTTCGATTTTGAAAGCTAACATGAAAGGGATCTCCACGGTGATGGTCCTGTGGGATATTCTGTATGTCCAAAGTATGGAAGGCAACTCATCGGACCAAGAACCTCTTACATCTCCAATCCTTGTTCGGAGGTCTTGTAATATAATTCGATTGGTGACCTCGGCTAGAACATTACTTCGGGGATGAGAAATTGACGTCAGGCAGTGGTCAACACCTAGGTTGGAACAGAAATCCTTGAATTGTACATTGTCAAGCTGCCGGCTGTAATTAGTTATGAGGACCTTCGGTATCCCGAACCTTCATATGATGGACCTCCAAACAAAAACTCTTATCTTAGGCTCTGAGATCCTTTCCAAGGGCTTGGCTTCCACCCACTTGGTAAAGTACTCAACTGCAACAACTACAAACTTCAATTGTCCCCTAGTTATCGAAAACGGACCGAGGATGTCAATCCCCCATTGTTCGAACGGGGCCGAGCAACTAATGTTGGTGAGGTCCTCTATGGGAGAGTAGATAACATTGCCAAACCTCGGGCACTTGTCACACTCCTTCACATATTCTACGGCATCTTTCTTCATGGTAGGCCAGTAATACCCGTATCTTATGAGTTTTAAGGCTAATGCCCGAGCTCCTTGATGGTTCTCGCATACTCCTTCATGAACTTTTGCTAGGGCTTGGGAGGATACCGAAGGCTTAAAGCACCTAAGGTACAGAAGTGTGAGGCTTCTGCAAAATAAGACCCCATCAATAATGCAATACCTTGGAGCTTTTAACCGGTCATTCCTTGCTGCTTGAGGATCCTCTGGAAGATTGTCATTTGTTATGAAATCCACAATTGGGTCCATCCATGATGACTCATGATCAATGTCCATGACCTCAATGGTTGGATTGATGTTAGTCTCGGTCACAAGTCTGATATGTATTGCTCTGTCAAGTCCATCTACTTCCATGAACACTAGCCTTGATATGGCATCTGCCTTGAGATTGTCAGCCCGGGCAATCTTCACAATTTCACACCTCTTCAATTTTCGTCAGAGATCATGAACTTTTAAGCAATATAAGCTCATTTTTTCGTCTTTCTTCTCGAATGTACCGTCAATCTGGCCAACCACCAACTGGGAATCACTAAAAATTTTGATGCTTTCAAGTTCGAGATTAATGACAAGTTCCATGGCTATGATGATAGCCTTATACTCCACCTCATTATTGGTTGCCTCGAATTTGAACTTGAGTGCACACTGAATGTCAATGAGCATGTCCGGGCCTGTGATGATGACCCCAACACCCGAGCCTAAGGAGTTTGATCTCCATCCATGAAAATTTGCCAAAACATTTGTTGTAGTGCTCGAGCTCTCATCTGGCCCCCGAGGCCTTGGGATGAGTTTTGCAATGAAATTCGCTAAGCCTTGGGCTTTAATGGACAGACAGGGTTTGAACTCTAGGTCAAACTCTCCAAGTTCAATTGCCTATTTTAGTAACCTGCATAAGACGTCTGGCTTTTGAAAGATGTGTCTTAGAGGCCGATTAGTGAGTACCATAATGGGATGAGACTGAAAATATTGATGAAGCTTTCGCGTTGCCACTATTAGGGCAAGCGCAAGTTGTTCAGCCAAAGTGTACCTGGTCTCTGCATCAAGTAGGACTTTACTTATGTAGTAAATGGGTTGTTGGGCTCTATTGACCTCTTTCACCAAGACGCCGCTTACTGCGTTTTGAGACACGGCTAAGTACAATAACAAAGTATCCCCGGGCTCTGATTTAGTGAGGATAGGAAGAGACGTTAATGTCTGTTTGAGCTCTTGAAAAGCCTTTTCACACTCTTCATTCCATTCAAAGGATTGGCTGCCTCTAAGAACTTTGAAGAAAGGGAAGCTCCTGTCTGCTGCTCGGGACATGAACCTATTTAGGGCTGCTACCCTACCCATTAATTTTTGCACCTCTTTCTTAGTTCTAGGCAATTCCATTGTTGCCAAGGCTTGGATCTTATCGGGGTTTGCTTCTATCCCCCGGTGAGTGATCATGAAGCCCAAAAATTTTCTCGAAGCTACACCAAATACACATTTCTTTGGGTTGAGCTTCATCCGATATTTTCATAGGGTGGCGAACACCTCTTCCAAGTTAGATATGTGCTACTCTACCTTCTTGCTCTTCACCACCAAGTCGTCGACGTAAGCCTCGATGTTCTTTCCTATCAAATCAGTGAATACTTTGTTGATGAGCCTCTGATATATTGCCTCAGCATTTTTCAACCCAAACGGCATCTCCCTATAGTAGTATATGGCTTAATCAGCCTGAATGAAGTCTCTCTTGGTCATCCTCAGTCATGAGAATTTGATGATACACTGAGAATGCATCTAAGAAGCTATACAACTTAACGTGCTATCTACAAAATTGTCTATCCTGGTGAGTGGGTAGCTGTCTTTAGAGCATGCCTTATTGAGATCTATAAAGTCGATGCAGACCCTCCATTTGTCAGTGGCCTTCTTCACAAGAACAACATTGGTGAGCCAATCGGGGTATTAGACTTTCCTTCTGAATTCCGCTCTCACCAGTTTGCCGACTTCTTCCTGAATGACCACACGTCTTTCTGGCGCAAAATGTCTCTTCCTTTGCTTAACAGGTTTGGCCCCTGGGCTTATGCTGAGTCTATGGACTACTACTTCAGGGTCTATCCCTGTTATATCCTAGACCTTCCATGCAAAAACATCGATGTTGCGGAACAGATAATTGATTATTTCCTCCCGAAGGCTGGCCTTGAGATCCCGACCAATAGTTACCATTTTTCTATGCTCGAGCTCGACCACTTCCAATTCCTCAACCGGGGCAAGTCTACCCCTTGGCTCAAGCTCGAGCTCGAGGTCTGAAAGTTGCATGACGTCTGTACTCATTCCTTGGATGCTAGTAACATAGCACTGTCTGGCAGCTGTTTGGTCTTCTCGAACTACTCCGATGCCATGACCTGTTGGGAACTTCATAGCCAGGTGGAAAGTTGATACAATGGCTTGGATCTTGTTCAGTAGGGGTCTTCCCAGAATGATGTTATAAGCCATAGGAGTGTTAACCACTTGGAAGGGTGTGATCTCCGTTACTTGTGCATTGTCAGAACCCAATGTAAGTGGAAGCTCAACAATGCCTTCTGGGATAATGACTCCACCACCAAATCCTTGTAGATGAGTTTTTACTGCTTTCAGCGGTTTAGGAGAGATCCCCATTTTAGCGAAAGCCTCCTATGAGAGTATGTTTGCTGCACTCCCATTATCAACTAGAATCCTCTTTACTTCAAAGTTAGCCATAATTACAGAGACGACTAGGGCATCGTCATGATGATATGATACTCCTTCCAAATCATGGGATTCCATTGAGGTATGAGCATGTCGATAGGCATATTGCGTTCGCCCATTACTTGTGTCTTCTCCAGATTCTATGCCTCCAATGATAATATCAATGGTCCCGGCAGTGGGCTGAGCACTGTTTCCGACTCCAAGCTCTTTCCGATTGTCACGGTCATTCCTCGAGCGTTTAGCATGATCAACATAATTCCTTAAGAGCCCTCTTTTAATGAGGGCTTCAATTTCCTGCTACAAGGCTTGACAATCTTCCGTAATATGCCGATGATCTCGGTGAAATTCACAATACTTGCTCCTATCTCTTGTGTCAGAGGGCGACTTCATTCTTGAAGGTCATTTCAACTCTTTCATATATTTGATCTCCATTAAGATATTTCCCTTGGAGAAGTTCAACTGAGTGATAGGCCCTGGTGGCCCTTCATTTCTTGTGTTTTTCTCGAGGATACTCTTGTCGGGAAACGGGATCATGTTGCTTCTTGCTCTCGGCCTTTTCATGGGAAGGACCAGATCTCTTTGCATTCAGCATTTCCTCCATATTAATGTATTTTTCAACTCGGGTGAGGAGCTCGGTCACTGTTTGTGGCGAGGTCTTTGATAAGGACATCTTGAAGGCTTCACACCTTATTGCGTATGTGAGGATAGAGATAGCCGTCGTAATGTGAAGGTCGAGTATTTGGAGTCTTTCCTTGTTGAACCTCGTCATAAATCCTCGCACGGTTTCATTTGGTCCTTGGCGAAGTTGCATGAGAGAGGCCGCAGTCTTTCTGATTCGCTTGTTACTTGCAGAGAAGGCTAAGAACTTATTAGCCAAATCTGAGAATGAGGCTATGGAGTTGGGCTCCAATGTTGAGAACTAATCCCTAGCAGCATTAGTCAGCGTTTGCGGGAAGGCTTTGCACATAACTTGATTTGGCGCAACTTACAAATTCATGACATCGGTATATACATTAAGATAGTTGATTAGGTCGGTCATCCAATCATACTCTTTAATGCTAGGATATTTGAATCTGTCGGGCAGGGGATATGATAATATCTCCGGCGTGAATGGAGTGTTAGGGGTAAAACCCGTTGGCCCCCGAGCATTTCGTTGCAGGCTAGCTGTAATTTCTTCTTGAATGATCCGGGCAATCTCTCCGAAATCCATAGCAACTGATCTCGAGCCCGAGGCCATATTATGAATACCCGAGGTTCCTACTCGGCCAGTTGCGGGGTTTGGTGGTCGACCTCGAGCATCAGTTATAAAACCACCATGCTCTGCCTGCACTGGTGATAGATGTGAATTTCTTTGACTTAACAGCTGTGGGAGCGTGACCACCTGCTGACATAGCTTTTCAAAGGCTTCAGTTGTGGTGACCGCTAGCTGGGGTGTGAGCACTCCTGACAACTCTTCTTGAGGAGCCGGTTGATTTTCAATAGGATGAGGGATGAGAGCGGATGAGCTTGCGGGAGGAAGACCTGATCGCGTGTTAATCATGGTTTCTGGTAGCGTTTCCCACACACGGCACCAATGATGCTACCAAAAATCGTACCTATTGATTTTTCGAGCTTGAGGACTTTGAATGAGTACGATCATGGCCTTCCGAAACCTAAAACACAAGCAACAAGGTATGTTCTCGTCGCACCTTCAATGCTTAAGTCAGAAAGGAAATTTTGTGCGTGAGGCTATAAACTGGAAATAATGAAAACGTACCTGAATAATGGCCCAAGGTTTTGTATTTATAGATGTATATGGTGCTTTCCTGGTAGTATTCAACTAGTTAGATAGTCTTATCCGATAAGAGTCCTATAAGAAAGCGGTGTTAGAATTTCGCTATGATTAAAAGACCAATTACTATCTCCAGGAGGTCTGTCTTGGGTTCAGGAGATGTAGGTTAAAGCGTATGTGTCAGATTTGGGCTCTTAGGAGGTAGGTCTTTTCATAGTGTGAACAGGAAAGTGGTCGAGATGTTCAAGGGGATATGCTCGAGGTATATTCCCAAGGATATCCGTGTGTTTGGGGATTCTTAGTCACATAA